>NC_052341.1:24075767-24118267 GCF_016432855.1 Salvelinus namaycush | reverse complement strand
TCTGATGAAGTGTCTGTTTCTGAAAAGGAAAATAATTTCTGCCAAAGAGCATTTTTCAGCACCCTGGCACTTTCTCTTCACAATCATTCCTCGTGCATGTGCGCGTGTGCGCGTGTGCGTGAATGCAAGTGCCTATGTTAGCAGGCTTGAGCATGAAGTGCAAACGTCAGCTTGATTTCACTCGGCGTTTGATAAAGATCAGAGAAAGCTAGTCCCATTCGCCTGCACTGATTTGAGTCTCCTATTACTCAGAGTCTCTTGAATGATTTCCTTTGGCATCACAGTCTGTGTAGGCCATTGATGTGTTTGACTTCATATTAGAAGGTGAGATAGGGGGTGGTGAAGTTGGGGCAGGCTGAAGGGTCGACAAGGTGATTGGGACTAAAGGGCTGACGGGCGAGGAGAAAGAAGAAAGGGAGTGAAGGTAGAGAAGAGGATGAGGAGGTTAGAAAAAGAGAGGGATGCCAGTTAAGTGCAGGGTGACAGGGAACTGGAGGGATGCCAGCGCTCTCTACCTCCCTCATCCCTTCTTTCCTCTCCTCCTCAGATGAGTTTTAGAGGATCCCCAGTCAATACTGCAGTGATTCTCAGGTTGTCTTGGACAGAGGGACACTTCCACACATCGATCTGTCAGCGCACCGGGAGTATAGAGGTTTCCCTCTGCTAGGGGGAGATACCACTGGTACTGTAGATACTGAGGATGGAAAAAAGGGCAAGAACTGAGGAGGAAGAAAGAGAGAGCAGGAGAGTAGGGGGCAGAGAGGCCATTTAGAAGGCAATCATTGTGACCACGATGTCAACATTACACATTCAAAACAAATGGTTCTATATAGTGCTAAATATGTAACCATAGTGGATCCCTTTTTGGTGCTATAACCCTTTTTTGAAGGTTCTATAAAGAACCATGCTCATAAGGTTCTAAATGGAACCCGAATGGTGCTATAAAGAACCATTTCCTAAGGTTTTATAAAGAACCATTAATAAAAGGCCAAAAAAGGGTTCCGCTGTGCTTACAACCCTTTTTGGGTATCAGGAATCAAGGTGAGACCCAGATGCAGACACACAGAATTGACAATGGTTTAATATTCCAACAGGGGCAGGCAGTAGACAGGTCAAGACAGGCAGGGGTCAGCAAACCAGAGGTGGGGCAACGGTACCGGACGGCAGGCAGGCTCAGAGTAGGCAGAGGTCAACAATCCAGAGGTGGGGCAAAGGTACAGTTTGGCAGGCAGGCTCAGGGTCAGGCAGAATGGTCAGGCAGGCGGGCTCAGAGTCAGGACAGGCAAGGGTCAAATCCAGGAGGACGAGAAAAAGAGAGACTGGGAAAAGCAGGAGATGAGAAACAAAACGCTGGTTGACTTGACAAACAAGACGAACTGGCAACGGACAAACAGAGAACACAGGTATAAGTACCCAGGGGATAATGGGGAAGATGGGCGACACCTGGAGGAGGGTGGAGACAAGCACAAGGACAGGTGAAATAGATCAGGGTGTGACATTGGGGCTATATAGGACCCTTTATATGGTTCTTTATGAACCTTTATGGTGAATGGTTCTATAAAGAACTTTTCTCAACGTTTTGTATCATGGTTTAATAGCCATATTGTGCTATCTCTGGAACACCTGGGGGTCCCTGAGGAGAGAATTGAGAACGACTGACTTACTTAGACTCATGTATGTGTTAATGTGACTGTCACAAGATACCGTTTCCTGGCCATAGTCATATATAACATGTAATAGCATAACACAACAGATTAGTTCAACTGGAATGACTCTCACTTACGGATGCACAAAAAGAGCTCTGCACAAACCGCGCCCGAAGATATTATAATGAGCCACCAACCCTACATTTTAATTATCACTAAAAGAGGAAATTACCATTTTTTTTTTTAAAACTGCACGAACCAAAGGGTTCTTGGGTCAGTATGGTTCCACGTAGAACCATCACCCTTCCCAAAGAACCGTTGAGGAACCCAACTGTACACCCTCCACTATACATACACTACAAGAAGTAATCATATGGCCAAGGTTTTTGGAAGGTGAAGAATACTCAGACTCAATGATAACACACTCCCATTAGTTTCCTTGAAGGTTTCCTTGAAGGTTTCCTTGAAACTTACCGTAATCATTGACCTCCTACCATCAATACAATCACAGAGCTGCAGAGCGAGGGAGAGAGACAGGAAGTGACAGTCTCTTTATCTATGTCTCTTTCTTTCTGTCTCTTTCACTCTCTCTCTCTCTCTCTCTCTCTCTCTCGCTCTCTATTCCTCCCTGCCCTTTCTTCTCCTTGATTTATTGATGCCTCCTCGGACTGATTCCAGACCTGTTTGGGGACAGAAGAGAGGTTACAGATAGAGAGTGAGACAGGGAGGAAGGGAAGGAGTGGAGAGATAGAGAGAGAGAGACTTATGTGCGCTTGAGACAGGGCACAGACAATCTTAAAGTCCCCATGAACAAATTATATAAAAAAATATCTAGGTCCAGTTAAATGATTCTCTCCCTCTGTTGCTCTCCCTCTCTACCCCCCCCTTCTCCTCCCTCTATCCCCTGCTCCTCCTCCTCACCCCTTTTCTCCTCTCTACCTCTCTCTCGCTCTCTCTCTCTGTCCTTTCCTCCTCACCTATCTTCTTCTCTCCCATCCACTCTCTCTCTCTCTCTTTCTCTGTCTCTCTGTATATCTCTATCTCTCTGTCTCTCTCCCTCTCTCTCTCCAGAAGAGGGTATATAGTGTAGTGTATTTATCTGAGTGAATGTGTTTTCTCCCCCTCTACATGCCCTGCTTGTCCTCATTCACCTGCTGTATCCAGTTCCATTAGCTAGATGATGTCTACAGACAGCACTGCACAAGTAGGTCAGGATACCCACCATGGAGTAGTAGGAAGGAGGGAGAGACGGAGGAGATAGAGGGGGAGAGAGGACATGAGGAAGAGAGGCAAGGAGGCAGAGAGGGAGAGGGCATGGGGAAGGGAGATAGAGATAGGGAGGCAGGGAAGGAATGGTGAGGAAAGGAAAGATGGAGAGAATGAGGAAGGAGCAATTTAATTTATTTAACCTTTATTTAACTAGGCATGTCAGTTAAGAACAAATTCTTATTTACGATAATGGCGCTGGGCCAATTGTGCACCACCCTATGGCACTCCCAATCACAGCCTGATGTGATACAGTCTGGATTCGAACCAAGGACTGTTGTGACGCCTCTTGCACTGAGATGCAGTGCCTTAGACCACTACGCCACTCGGGAGCAAGAGAGAAGAACATATGAAAAAGCAGAGAGAGGGAGAAGGCAGGCAGAACGGAAGAGTGGGTAGAGATTATGATGAATGAAAAAGGTGAACAATTAATCTGTGCCTCCTTTCTCATCCTCTCCTCTCCCCAACTCTCCCTCTCTCTTCTCCTTCTCTCCCCCTTTCCCTTGCTCCCTTTAACAAACACCTCTCCCCCCTTTTTTCCCCTCTCCTCCTTTCCCTCTCCCTCTTTGACAAACTCAGATTTACTTTAATCCTGATATATTTACTGCATAGCTGCAGGTGCTGTGTGTGTGTGTGTGTGTGTGTGTGTGTGTGTGTGTGTGTGTGTGTGTGTGTGTGTGTGTGTGTGTGTGTGTGTGTGTGTGTGTGTGTGTAGTGAGCTATCATCTAGACTAACTCTGATATCAGAGAGAGAGGGAGCGAGAGAGAGTGAGACGGAGGGAGGGAGGGAGGGAGCGAGCAATAGCGAGAGAGAAACTGAAAGGAAAACCCCCTCATCTCTCCTGATGCTGCAATATGCTGTGGGGTTGCAGTCTTAACACACACTGCTATCTATTATACACACACACGCACTGATACACACACACACACACACACACACACACACACACACACACACACACACACACACACACACACACACACACACACACACACACACACACACACACACACACACACACACACACACACACACACACACACAGCGCTATCTATCAGTCAGTCACAATTCATTCAGTGCTGGATAACTCCCACTGCAGCTAGCCTGTCAGCGATCCCCCAGAGAGTAGAATTATAACACAAACTGACAAATGTCATCAGAAGAGACAGAGTTAACTTAGTTGGCTGATCCAGTATATAATGACAGATGAGGGAGGGAAGGAGAGAAGATGGAGCATGGAGAGAGAAAGAGAGAACATGGTAGTTTTAGCAGTGGGAAGAAATTCTCCTTCACCACAGATGCAGTTAATAACAATATCCTTTCATCCTCTTAATGGATAACATAGGATCTGATCCTACGTCTGCAGTTAAAGGCCATTTTTACAATCATTGGTTTCCTATGGGTGAAATTTAGCAAGTTATTGTCTCTAAGCCAATGATGTGTCTGTGTGTTTTATGCCAGCACACTATTGCAAGATAATATTATTTTATTGTTAACTTTGATTGGGCAAACACACAGGCTAATGGCAACTATAGCCATGATACTATTATAAAGTCATTATATAGGGAGGGTTGGCACGCACTGCCATTTACTGGTGTAAGGCTGCAGATGTTAGTCTGATGGACAGAGGGGAAAAGATTGGGAGGGAGAGGGAAAGCGAGAGAGAGAGACTTCTGTGTAGTAGGGAGGAGAGTGAGAAGTAATATGAGGGCAGAAGCTCTGGGAATCTAGCAACATCTATTTCATCTCTCTCCTCCACCCCCCCCCCCCCCCTCGCTCCCTACCTCCTTTAACCCATCCCTCCCTCCAACTCAACCTCCCACGCCTCCCCTCGCTTCCTCCTTTCCTCGCATACTCCCCCTCTCACTCCCTCCTTCTCTCCCTCTCTCCCTCCTGACCTGGCAGTAAACCTCTGTTGATCTCTGTTGATCTCTATAGAAGGCTATAAATCACATCATTTTAATTGGAGCAGGTACAGTGTGTCAATATAACCGATACAGATATTACCTCAGGACAATCTACTGGGTCTGCCATTGTTTCACGTCCTCCCTCCCTCAGTCTCTCTCTCATACTTTACCTATTATAGTGATGTGTATGTCTGTGTTAGTGTGTGTCTAAGCATCTGTGTTTTTGTGTTTCTGTGTGCATCAGCTTGTGTGTGTGTGTGTTAGTGTGTAAGTTTGTCTGTATGTATGTGTGTGTTTATGTGTGTGTGTCTGTGGTGTGTGTGTGTGGGTGTGTGTGTGTGTGTGTGTGTGTGTACCTTCTGCCAGGCTACTGTTGACTGTCTGTGTGTTGTTGTACAGATGGGAATGTGTGTGTTTACCATCCTTCATGTGCCAGTCTGCTTTTCCATACACACACTGATAAGTGAGGACAAAGCAAGGGATAGGCTGGCACCACGCCCAGGGAAGGGTGTGTGTTTGAGAGTTTGTGTGCAGTTTTGTGAATATTAACAACTGTGAGTGATCGTTCCCATACGGGATTTGTGTTTGTATATGCGATTTTGTTTTTGTAACGTGTTACGTACGTGTGTGTGTGTGTGTGTGTGTTTATGGTCTATATAGCTGTTTTGAATTAGATTCATGTGTGTTTCTGTGTGTGTGTGTGTGTGTCTGGGACTTTCAGGATTTGTAGATTCTGCTCACGCAAAATCTGCATCAAGGTTGGGCATTCCCGTCCACGCTCCTATCCCGTCCTCCCTCTATCTCTCTCTCCTTACTTCTCTCCTTCTAGCAACCTTGGCACAACCCTGGGTCAGATAACACATTAAAACGTCCTTTCCATTTCTCTCCATCATTTGATCACACTTTCTCTTCTATTCTCCTAACCGTCACACTGACAGCCACATCTGGTTCTTATCAAGCTTAGTTACGAGCTAATGCTAATGATAGATAAGGCTAAGTCTTCCCTAGGACCTACAGTACAGTATATGTACTTCTCCAGTCCCTTTGTGTAATTGTTCTGATGAAGCGCTTTGATGGCCGAAATGTTCATCTTTTGACTTGAACAAGGTCTAAATTAGTTTTTAATTAAATAAACGAGCGCTGCACCTTTTCCTTTTCAATAATTATCATTTTTGTGACAAATGTTATTTACACACAACAGGTGTAGAATAACAGTGAAATGCTTCCTAATGGTCCTTTCCAAACAATGCAGAGGGAAAAAGTGAGAAATAATAGAAAAATTATACACAACGAGTAACAATAACTTGGCTATAAACAGTACACAGGTACCAGTACCGAGCTTGGAAAATTCCAGAAAATGATGTCATGGCTTTAGAAGCTTCTGATAGGCTAATTGACATCATTTGAGTCAATTGGAGGTGTACCTGTGGATGTATTTCAAAGCCTACCTTCAAACTCAGTGCCTCTTTGCGTGACATCATGGGAAAATCAAAAGAAATCAGCCAAGACCTCAGAAAAAAGATTGTAGACCTCCACAAGTCTAGTTCATCCTTGGGAGCAATTTCCAAACGCCTGAAGGTACCATGTTCATCTGTACAAACAATAGTACGCAAGTTTAAACACCATGGGACCGCGCAGCCGTCATACCGCTCAGGAAGGAGACGCGTTCTGTCTCCTAGAGATGAACGTACTTTGGTGCGAAAAGTGCAAATCAATCCCAGAACAACAGCAAAGGACCTTGTGAAGATGCTGGAGGAAACAGGTACTAAAGTATCTATATCCACAGTAAAACGAGTCCTATATCGACATAACCTGAAAGGCCGCTCAGCAAGGAAGAAGCCACTGTTCCAAAACCACCATAAAAAAGCCAGACTAACGGTTTGCAACTGCACATGGGGACAAAGATCGTACTTTTTGGAGAAACTTTTTTGGAGAAATTCCAAATGGACAATGACCCCAAGCATACTTCCAAAGTTGTGGCAAAATGGCTTAAGGACAACAAAGTCAAGGTATTGGAGTGGCCGTCAAAAAGCCTTGACCTCAATCCTATAGAAAGTTTGTGGGCAGAACTGAAAAAGCGTGTTCGAGCAAGGAGGCCTACAAACCTGACTCACATGCTCTGTCAGGAGGAATGGGCCAAAATTCAACCAACATATTGTGGGAAGCTTGTGGAAGTCTACCTGAAATGTTTGACCCAAGTTAAACAATTTAAAGGCAGTGCTACCAAATACTAATTGAGTGTATGTAAACTTCTGAATCACTGGGAATGTGATGAAAGAAATAAAAGCCGAAATAAATCATTCTCTCTACTATTATTCTGACATTTCACATTGTTAAAATAAAGTGGTGATCCTAACTGACCTTAGACAGGGAATTTTTACTAGGATTAAATGTCAGGAATTGTGAAAAACTGAGTTTAAATGTATTTGGCTAAGGTGTATGTAAACTTCCGACTTCAACTGTATGTACATATAGGTGGGGATAAAGTGACTAGGCAACAGGATAGATAATAAACAGTAACAGCAGCGTATGTGATGAGTCAGAAGAGTTAGTGCAAAAAGGGTCAATACAGATAGTCCAGGTAGCTATTGGTTAACTATTTAAATAACTATTTAGCAGTCTTATGGCTTGGGGGTAGAAGATGTTCAGGGTCCTATTGGTTCCAGACTTGGTGCATCGCTACAGATTGCCGTGCGGTAGCAGAGTTAACAGTCTATCACCTCGACTCACGTTGTTTGATCACCCACGGCTAGCTTAGCATTTAGCTTTCCTCATAAGGCTAGTCAATTTAACCTTAGCTTAGATTATTTTAGCCTCTAACCCAACGACGGTACCATACTTGCCTAACAATAGCCTTAGCTTAACTCATTGCCCGAACACCTGCAGTTCTCTCACTATGCTGGCTGGTCACTGCAGCCTGTCTGCCTACTGTTTATCCATTTACCTTGTCTTTCTGGTCTCTGTGGCCCTATGGCCATCTGTTACACCGAACTATCATCCAGGAGACCGTGGCAAGACGCACGCACGCACGCACGCACGCACGCACGCACGCACGCACGCACGCACGCACGCACACACACACACACACACACACACACACACACACACACACACACACACACACACACACACACACACACACACAGACATACACAGATCAGGTGAAGAAGATAGAGGCTAGAGCTACCACCTGTACCAGGGATACCAGGGACACACACCTGCGCATATGCAAACACACCCACACATGGACAAACATTATCGCACACACACACTCTCGCTGAATGGGTTACTCACGAAGATGCAGTACACAGAGACAGACACACACACAAACCTACACACACCTACACGTGTTGTGAGTTTGTTGGACAGACTGATTTGGAGTCAGAGAGATGAGGAAATTCCTTCATCTGCCTTCAAGACACACGTGGACAGCAGCTGTTACACACACACCTCACAATACCAGAGAGAAGAGAGAGGAGAGAGAAGAGAGAGAGAGAGAGAGAGAGAGAGAGAGAGAGAGAGAGAGAGAGAGAGAGAGAGAGAGAGAGAGAGAGAGAGAGAGAGAGAGAGAGAGAGAGAGAGAGAGAGAGAGAGAGAGAGAGAGAGAGAGAGAGAGAGAGAGAGAGAGAGAGAGAGAGAAAGAGAAAGAGAAAGAGAAAGAGAAAGAGAAAGAGAAAGAGAAAGAGAGAGGGGTGAGGAGGAGGAGCGGGGGATAGAGGGAAGAGAAATGGGGGGTAGAGGGGGAGTATCAACAAATTGGCGAGGGCAGTCTGCAGCACCCGGCCTCACCCTACGAGAATCTGAAGTCAAATGTCTACTGTTTGCTGATGATCTGGTGCTTCTGTCACCAACCAAGGAGGGCCTGCAGCAACACCTAGATCTTCTGCACAGATTCTGTCAGACCTGGGCCCTGACAGTAAATCTCAGTAAGACAAAAATAATGGTGTTCCAAAAAATATTCAGTTTCCAGGACCACAAATACAAATTCCATCTAGACACCGTTGTCCTAGAGCACACAAAAAACGATACATACCCCGGCCTAAACATCAGCGCCACAGGTAACTTCCACAAAGCTGTGAACGATCTGAGAGACAAGGCAAGAAGGGCCTTCTATGCCATCAAAAGGAACATAAAATTCGACATTCAATTAGGATCTGGCTAAAAATACTTGAATCATTTATAGAACCCATTGCCCTTTGTGGTTGTGAGGTCTGGGGTCCACTCACCAACCACACCAAATAATGCATGCAGAGCAGAATTAGGCCGATACCCGCTAATTATCAAAATCCAGAAAAGAGCCGTTAAATTCTACAACCACCTAAAAGGAAGCGATTCCCAAACCTTCCATAACAAAGCCATCACCTACAGAGAGATGAACCTGGAGAAGAGTCCCCTAATCAAGAGAAGACAGGCTATGTGCACACTGCCCAGAAAACGAGGTGGAAACTGAGGTGCACTTCCTAACCTCCTGCCAAATGTATGACCATATTAGAAAATCATATTTCCCTCAGATTACACAGATCCTCAAAGAATTTGAAAACAAACCCAATTTTGATGAACTCTCATATCTACTGGGTGAAATACCACAGTGTGCCATCACAGCAGCAAGATTTGTGACCTGTTGACACAAGAAAAGGGCAACCAGTGAAAAACAAACACCACTGTAAATACAACCCATATTTATGTTGATTTATTTTCCCTTTTGTACTTTAACTATGTGCACATTATTACAACAATTTGAAATGTCTTTATTCTTTTTGAACTTCTGTGAGTGTAATGTTTACTGTACATTTTTATTGTTTATTTCACTTTTGTTTATTATCTACTTCACTTGCTTTGGCAATGATAACATATGTTTCCCATGCCAATAAAACCCTTGAATTGAAATTGAATTAGAGAGAGACTAAGAGAGAGACTAAGAGAGAGACTAAGTGAGAGAGACTATAAATTATACCCCACCATAACAATGGAATTTATTAGGCTGCAGATACAGTGCATTTGGAAAGTATTCAGACCCCTTACCTTTTTCCAAATGTTGTTACGTTACAGCCTTAAATGGACAAAATAATTTTTTTCTCATCAGTCTACACGCGATACCCCATAATGTCAAAGCGATAATATGTTTTTAGACATGTTTGCAAATGTGTATGAGACTCGAAATTGAGCTCAGGTGCATCCTGTTTCTATTGATCATCCTTGAGATGTTTCTACAACTTGGAGTCCACCTGTGGTAAATTCAATTGATTGGACATGATTTGACAGTGCATGTCAGAGCAAAAACCAAGCCATGAGGTTGAAGGAAATGTACTTAGAGCACCGAGACAGGATTGTGTCGAGGCACAGATCTGGGGAAGGGTACCAAATAATGACTGCAGCATTGATGGTCCACAAGAACACAATGGCCTCCATCATTCTTAAAAGTTTGGAACCACCAATAATCTTCCTAGAGCTGACCGCCCGGCCAAACTGAGCAATCGGGGGAGAAGGGCCTTGGTCAGGGAGGTGACCAAGAACCCAATGGTCACTCTGACAAAGCTCCAGAGTTCCTCTGTGGAGATTTGAGAACGTTCCAGAAGAACAGCCATCTCTGCAGCCAGATGGAAGCCACACATCAGTAAAAGGCACATCAAAGCCCTCTTGGAGTTTGCCAAAAGGCACCTAAAGGACTCTCAGACCATGAGAAAAAGATTCTCTGGTCTGATGAAGCCAATATTGAACTCTTTGGCCTGAATGTCAAGCGTCACTTCTGGAGGAAACCTGGCACCATCTCTAAGGTGAAGCATGGTGGTGGCAGCATCATGCCGTGGGGATGTTTTTCAGCGGCAGGGACAGGGAGACTAATCAGGATCGAGGGAAAGATGAACTTCAGCAAAGTACAGAGAGATCCTTGATGAAAACCTGCTCCAGAGCACTCATGACAGACTGGGGCACCTTCCAACAGGACAACGATTCTAAACACACAGTCGAGACAACGCAGGAGTGGCTTCGGGACAAGTCTCTGAATGTCCTTGAGTGGCCCAGCCAGAGCCAGAGCCTGAACCTGATCTAACATCTCTGGAGAGACCTGAAAATAGCTGTGCAACGACGCTCCCCATCCAACCTGACCGAGCTTGAGAGGATCTGCAGAGAAGAATGGGAGAAACTCCCCAAATACAGGTGTGCCAAGCTTGTAGCATCATACCCAAGAAGACTCGAGGCTGTAATCGATGCCGAAAGTGCTTCAACAAAGTACTGAATAAAGGGTCTGAATACTTATATAAATGTGATATTTCAGTTTTTGATTTAAAAAAAATTTGCACACATTTCTAAAAACCTGTTTTTGATTTGTCATTATGGGTATTGCATGTAGATTGAGGGGAAAAAATATTTAATCCATTTTAGAATAAAGGTTGTAACGCAACAAAATGTCAAGGGGTTTGAATACTTTCTGAATGCACTGTATGATTACCTTCTGTGTGTCTTTGTATGTATTCTTGTATGTGCTCTCTGAAAGTACACTGGCAATCATAAACCCTTGAACAGGGTTTAGGAGTAACTTGATTACATGTCCTGAGTTATTTTCTCTCTCTCTCTCTCTCTCTCTCTCTCTTTCTCTCATTCTCACCTCCCTCTGTGCAACCTCCGCTACTTCACTGCAATGGTTCTGGGAACTCACACACCCACTCACACTCACTGCAGTAGAACATCAATCTTTTTCTCTCTGTAGGTTAAGAACAGCCGTGATCTTACAGTAGTCATGCCTTCATAACATCCTCTTCTCAATGACAAGTGATTCACTCTGCTATTGATGTCTGAAGAGGGATACACAGTGGCATATGCTCGCTGGTCCCCTTGGGGGGGTGCTTATATGCACGTGTGGGTGTCTATGCATGCAGCTCTTAATCAGTCCAGGTCGTGCAGTTCAAGTGGCTTTCATGCATGAGAGAGGGTGTTTGCCAAGACACACTCGTTACAACCAGACATAAACACACAGACAAGCTGAGGAAATTGACAAGCACAGATTGAATAATGAGACATCAGCCGATGAATTACCCAGAGTGAGAATATGTTTTACATTTACTCTTTGATTAAATATATTTTATTGCTATTCCAGTGTTCCTTATGACTGGTCCCACTCTCAGCTCAGCTAGCGTGCATAGGCAATAGATCAGTGTTATTCAAACCTTATCCTACGAGGTCTACTGTTGGTTTTCTGATATTTAATTGCACCACCTGGTGTCCAAGGTCTAAATCAGTCCCTGATTAGAGGGGAAGAATACAAAAAGCAGTGGAAGTGGCTTCAATGTTTATGTTTGAATTTGAGGGCAATAGAGGATTTGTTCACACACAGGTTGAATCAACGTTGTTTCAATGTGAACCAATGTGGAATAGACGTTGAATTGATGTATGTGTCCAGTGGGATGATATCAAGTGTTTGTGTAGACTGATTGGGACATGGTACTAACAGTGTCTGTGTTTGTTTTGTTCCAGAATGCTGGAGTACTCTCTGAACCTGCAAAACGTGAGTTTCTCAGCGGTGAGAACGGTTCGAGTTCTGAGACCCCTCCGAGCCATCAACAGAGTACCTAGTGAGTGACAACCCCTCTCCTCTCCTCTCATCCCTTCCTCCTCTCTCCCTACTAACCAGACAGTGGTTCAATCAGGGTTATTGGCCATAGCCAATCTCTCTGTGTTTCTTTGATGAGGCTGATTTGTCTGGGATCTGATTCCACTCCGCTTTAATTTGCTTGCACCCCACCTCCCTGTGTTATCTCGCTCTCGCTCTCTATCCTCCGCTCTCTTTCCCCTCTCTCTCTGCCCTCTCTCTCTCTCTTTATGTCTCTCTATCCTCCTTTCTCTTTCCCCTCTCTCTGCCTTCTCGCTCTCCATCTCTCTTTCTCCATCATGGTGTATATCTGAGGGTGTTTCTCAGTCCCCATCAGTCTTTATTGAGTCCAGATTGAATTCTCTAATAAACACATTAATGTCCCAGTGTGGATGTCTGCTGCCTGTTCTCACCCTCCTCATCTACTGCCCATCCCTCTTACTAAACTCCAGGCCTCCCCTATTATACCCACCACCGCCTGTGCTGCTCAGAGAGACAGCCTTTTAGATTGGGAGGAAGGGTGTGTGTGTGTGTGTGTGTGTTCGTGTGTGTGTGAGTGCGTGCGTGCGTCCAGGTGGGCGCGGGTGAGTGGTATTTGTGTGACTCCCATGCCCCATGTTGTGTCAAGGGCTCTCTACAATTTAGTACTCCTGTCAGTCAAATCCTGGGACACACACACACACACACACACACACACACACACACACACACACACACACACACACACACACACACACACACACACACACACACACACACACACACACACACACACACACACACACACACACACTCTCTCTCTCTCGCTCTCTCATTAGGTAGTCCATCCCTCTAATCACAGTTGTAATGGTACATTAATGTGATGATGATTTTCCCTGTCCCTCTCCCTGCTGTGAAATGTCATTGTATGGATGGGAACTGTTGATTTGGGGGATACACTATCTCTCTTCACACCCTCCCCTCTCCAGTCTAATCAGGACATGCGCTGAAGCGTTAAGATGGTCAGAATAAATGTGTCCATCATCAGGGAGATGATGTCCACTGGGAGAACTGGCTGATTTGTTTTTCAAACTATCTCCAGTTTTTGGGACTATGTCATTGGAATATTGAGGACGAAACTCCTTTTTCAATATGGTCTTTTGGCAGACATCTTTTTGAAAGGCGTTGTATAGTTCTCTATTACAACATCTATTTTCCTTCACTGAAGTATGTCTCTCCCCCTAGGCCAGCCTTCCCTCATCCGAATGGCTGCTCCATCATATCTTGTCAAATGTATGTCCAATGCTGTCATTTACAGCTAAAATGTTTCCGTCTCTACTTTTCCAACATTTCCTTATCTCAATTATATCAGTCTCAATCTCCTATATATATATATTATTTAACCGTTATTTGATCAGGGAGTCATACTGAGACCAAGGTCTCTTTTACAGATGAGCCCTGAATGATGTAAATCAGAAAATACACACATCAATATCAATACAAAATGCAAGCAGAAAGAAAAACACTGTCATAAAAAACAAGAGAGGCACCAGAACATCACATTTAACATCGTTTTGAAGATTGTACCACAAATAAGTTGCAAGAAAACTAAAAGCTGATTTACCTGAGTCAGGAGAGACCAAAGGAATTTCCAGAGTTAGCCATCCCTGAGACTGGTGTGGTAAAATGTAGTATTGTTAGGTACAGTGAGAAGTTTTGTAAAAGGGTTTTTATAAATGAAAACATAGCAATGTATCAACCTACGTGACATCAAAGAGGGCCAACCAACTTTCTGGTAGAGGATGCAGTGATGAGTACTAAGATTTGTCGCCCGTAATAAAGCACAGTGCACTATGATAAACGAATGGCTTTAATGAAGTGGCAGCTGTGTTTATATAGATGAGGTCGCTATAGTCTAGGGCCGGTAGGAACGTCGACTCAATAGTCTGCTTTATAGTATTTAGCAAGATGCAGGACCTATTTCTACAGCTTCTTAACTAACTCCTCAATATACTTTTTAAAAGACAGCTTTTCATCTATTCAGCTACCCGAATATTTGGAAGCAGGAACACGATCAATATGGACACCATCCAAAGTACATATGCTTAAATCATCCGACTCTGCATTATCAGTGGTGATCAACAGTATCAAAAACCTTTGACAGGTCAATGAAGAGGGCAGCACAGTGTTGCCTTTTATCCATACAGTTAACCACATTATGTATAAATCGGGATGCAGCAGAGAATGCTATGGGCTGGTCTAAAACCCAACTGTACATTAAGAATACATTTCAAAGATAAGTAAGATTTTAGCTGAGAGTTCATCAAGGATTATAATATTTTAGCTAGGCAAGAAAGTTTAGAAATAGGCCAATAATGATTTAGGTCACAAGGGTCACCACCTTTGTGAAGGGGAAGTGCATGGTCCGCCTTCCAAACCTTGGGGTTAGTACCACATATAATCGTCAGGTAAAAAATATGGGTTCATTATTCAGCAATCAGGGGGGCAGAGAGCTGCAGCAGAAATCAAGCATATCAGCCCCAGTGGAATTGTTTTACATCAATCTTAAGCAAGGCATCTAGCACATCACAGATAGTAAATTGTTGAAATGAAAACAAAGATGCACTAGAAGTTGACAGGTTAACCGTCGAGTCAGCTAGAGGCTGGCAGAGGGAAGAGCAGTAGATTGACTGACCAGGGTCAACTACACCACCGTTTCTCTCAAATAGAAAGCCTGCCGAGATAAAATGATGATTAAAAGCATCACTTATCCCATTCTTCTCAGTTATGCTGCCAGTCAGACAGAACTTGCTTAGCCAGGGAAGAAGAGGAATTTGTATGCTTCAGTTTACTGTTTTCCAAAAAATGTAAGGATCACCAGCAGTCAGAGATAGAGCTTAAAAAATAGCTTGATTTAGCTTTCTTAATCGAGATAATACATCTGTTTCTCAATTGTCTGAAAGATTGTCAGACCACTACAGAGTCAGTTTTCCTTGCTTTGGCCCAGGCCTGATTTCTCATCTGAATGAGCTCCGATAACTCCGAAATAAACCAAGGGTTCAATCTATCTTTGACTCTGAATTATTTAAAAGGGGTGTGTTTATCTGCCAGAGGAATAAATATGGAGGATACATTTTCTAGAGCCAACTCAGGGTCATGAATACAGGAGACAGTGGCTAAATCAGAGAGGAACATGTCGTGTAAAAACCATTGAGCGGAAAAATTAAACAAGGATTAGTATTTTGCGGTTTCATGATCACTGAGATCATATGCAAATACTCCACAAGACAAATATTGATGGTGGTTCTTAGTAAGAATTAAATCAATCAATTAAGAGTGAACAGGGTTTTTAACATTTAGCCGTGTGGGTTTTGAGATCAATTAAGTCAGATTAAAACCAATGCATATTCTCTTAAATTGATCTGAGGCCGGGTTTAGCCAATCCAGATTCAAATCCCCTAAAATGAGAAACTCAGAGGACAGAAAATGGTTTAACATCCAGATATAGCACAATTAGCATCCACCATGGCAACGGGGGGGGGGGGGTGCGATAAATCCCAGCAACAAATAGATGTGTATTCTGATTTATGGACACATCTACAACCAGCAGCTCAAATTTCTTGGGAACAGATATATTTAAAGATTGGGACGCTATTAAATTAGATTTTACTTATATGGCCACTCCTGCCCCTTTCTGTAACCTGTCACATCTAACTACATTCTAATAATTTACTTCAATGTACTTTATCAGAGACAGATCCATTTAACCATGTATCTGATAGAACAAGAATATCAGGACATTAGTCCTGTATTCAAATGTCAATTGTGTCAATTTTTTAAATCATACTTCTCACATTTAGGTCCATTAGCCCAAGCCCCCTAGGATATTTTATAGTCAGCGGGGGGATTAAGCTCATTCCCATAAAAGCTAACAGGCATAGGGTCATCTGCAGCTACTTGTTGAGTGAGCTGAGCCTTTTTTAAGATCCCTGGCCAACCACGTGAGAGCAGAGCAGACTGAGCATTTGACAGACATCCCTCAAGTCACTGGATGCAGGGTTTGGGGCTAGAACTGGGAGGGCAGTGTTGACCGAGCTTAGTCCACTGGATGAAGCTCCCGCCAAAGGAGTGGAGCTGCTGCAGGGGACCAGAGTGGTTGCTCCATTCTGGGTGAGTACAGGAGGTCTTGGTGTGGCTCCTGTTGCAGGGTTAGGGCTGCCTTGGGGCCAAGTGTCCCAGGCCATTCCTGGGGATGGGAGTAGGGAGGGTAACCAAAACTAGCCTGGGAGGGAGGTTATGGGGGGAATTGAGGAGGGTGGTGTGGAGGGCAGTGTGTCTGGCGAAGCTTTAAACTCTCAGCATATGTAGGCTGATGATATGAATGATACATGGTGTGTGCTGCATCATGTGGTGCATTACCCTCGATAGTGTTTTGTCAGACCCTAGGTTAGTGGTCAGTGCTGTGTAGAGTTGGGCTGAGTTAAGGCGGGCCGGGTCTGGTAGAGCTGTGCTGTGATAGGCCGGGTTTGGTTGTGCTGGCTGTGATAGGCCTGGTCTGGTTGAGTTGTGCTGTGATGCAGCGAGTCTGGTTAAGGTTTGGTAGCGTTAGAACCGTTTAAATATTGGCTACAAACTAATGGAACACCATTATGGAAAGAGGAGATTCACAGAAATACGATGGTGTTCTACATTTTGCTATTGTCTGAAGGTAACCGATACAGGTTTAATGGGAGTATGAAGGTCGTTTTGTGCTTAGCCCCCCAAAAATGGGTTATATATGTGTAAAAGGAAATATATATATATATACAGTACCAGTCAAAGTTTGGACACACCTACTCATTCCAGGGCTTTTCTTTATTTTTACTATTTTCTACATTGTAGAATAATAGTGAAGACATCACAACTATGAAATAACACATGTGGAATCATGTAGTAAACAAAAAAGTGTTAAACAAATCAAAATATATTTTATATTTGAGATTCTTCAAAGTAGCCACCTTTTTCCTTGATGACAGCTTTGCACACTCTTGGCATTCTCTCAACCAACTTCAGGTAGTCACCTGGAATGCATTTCAATAACAGGTGTGCCTTGTTAAAAGTTAATTTGAGACAATCAGTTGTGTTGTGACAAGGTAGGGGTGGTATACAGAAGATAGCCCTATTTGGTAAAAGACCAAGTCCATGTTATGGCAAGAACAGCTCAAATAAGCAAAGAGAAACGACAGTCTGTTATTACTTTTAGACATGAAGGTCAGTCAAGTCGGAAAAACCATCAAGCACTATAATGAAACTGGCTCTCATGAGGACCACCACAGGAAAGGAAGACCCAGAGTTACCTCTGCTGCAGAGGATAAGTTCATTACAGTTACCAGCCTCAGAAATTGCAGCCCAAATAAATGCATCGCAGAATTCAAGTAACACACATCTCAACATCAACTGTTCAGAGGAGACTGCGTGAATCAGGCCTTCATGGTCAAATTGCTGCAAAGAAACCACTACTAAAGGACACCAATAAGAAGAAGTGACTTGCTTGGGCCAAGAAACACGAGCAATGAACATTAGTCCGGTGGAAATCTGTCCTTTATTCTGATGATTCTAAATTAGAGATTTTTATTTCCAACCGCTGTGTCTTTGTGAGACGCAGAGTAGGTGAACGGATGATCTCCGCATGTGTGGTTCCCACCGTGAAGCATGGAGGAGGAGGTGTGGTGGTGCTTTGCTGGTGACACTGTCAGAGATTTATTTAGAATTCAAGGCACACTTAACCAGCATGGCTACCACAGCATTCTGCAGTGATACACCATCGCATCTGGTTTGCGCTTAGTGGGACTATCATTTGTTTTTCAACAGGACAATGACCCAAAACACACCTCCAGGCTGTGTAAGGGCTATTTAACCAAGAAGGAGGGTGATGGAGTGCTGCGTCAGATGTCCTGACTTCCACAATCACCTGACCTCAACCCAATTGAGATGGTTTGGGATGAGTTGGACAGCAGAATGAAAGAAATGCAGCCAACAAGTGCTCAGCTGTCATCAAGGCAAAGGGTTGCTACTTTGAAGAATCTAAAAATCTAAAATATATTTTGATATGTTTCTTACTTTTTTGGTTAGTACATGATTCCATATGTGTTATTTCATAGTATTTGAGGTCTTCACTATTATTATAGAATGTATAAAATAGTAAAAATAAAGAAAAACCCTTGTATGAGTAGGTGTGTCCAAACTTTTGACTGGTACCGTATATATATATATATATACATATATTTCATTTTATTATATATATATATTTTTCCAGATAAAAAAAAACATCTCCTAGATTTAGGACAGACACTCCAAAACGTTGTTTCTGAGGATTTGTTTTTTGACTGTCGTTTTTTGCCATTTATGAATGTGTTATTCAATGCGTTACTATGGGCTTTAGTAGTAAAGGCCAAAATCAATATTTTATCAAAGAATTGTTTTATATGTATATTTGAGATACCTAAAGGGGTCCTAAAATTCTAAATGAAATAACTTAATGATCCATAGTATGACCATCTTAAAAATATTCCATATGTCAGTTTAGTACCCCCCCCCCAACTTCTTAGACTCAAAATAATTAAATAATGCACCTCTAGACAAATACACTTTTTAAACAATGCACTTGATGAATAATACAAATAAAGATATTAAATGTGTTTTTCAATGAAACAACACATTACACATAATTTAAGATACTTCAGGATGTTCCCACCTTCTTACCAAGTGCTCTTTTGCTTGTTTGTTACTTTGTGTGATTGCTTGTTTCACTTTCAAGGCCTGGACTGTCCTCCAGAAACCCATTAGAAATCCTTCCTCTTTCTCCCTCTGTTGGTTTCATGTTTGTTTATCCAGGTCCTGATTCTTCTTTTTGTCCTTGTTGGGTTGATAGTCCCCCAATCCCATTCCTTCTTTGTGCTACCTGCTGATTCAGCAGATGAGCCTGATGAATGAGGGCGATCAATATATCCAAATCTCTCCACAATATTTCCTCAAAAGAAAAGTATCTTTCAATTCTTCTAGATGTAAACTCAACTGTTCACATATAATAAAATAATTGAACAAAAAATACATATTTAAGGAGGAACTCTTCTTACTGCTGCTCATGGAACTGGTTGCTAGGAGAAGATGGCTGTCTGTCTGCTCAGAAGACTGTTCAGAAGACTGGTTTGCATGCATGCATGCATGCACACACACACACACACACGCGTACGTACGTACTTTCCTGTACTGCAGTCCAGTCTTCTAGGCAGACGCTGACAGAGACAACACACACACACGCACGCACGCACACGCACACGCACACACACACACACACACACACACACACACACACACACACACACACCCCCCTCCCCAGACCCACACCCTGCTCCCAGGTCCTAATGAACACTCTCATGTCCAGTTATGGTAGTATACTTGATGGTGGGACATGGCAGGCCTGTCAGAGAGATTAGAGATACATTCCCTCACTCTTAGACAAGATCCCGCCGCTGACACCAATCAAGGCTCCCACACCGCCTTTTGATTGGCTATTACACTCACGTCCTGTACTCACACCAGGGGTAATTAGAGGGCTGTCATTGGCTGCGGTGGTCCCTGAGGACGCATGTACACACACTCATGCGCACATGTATGCAGGTATGCACACACACGCGCGCACGCTCACACACACACATACACAAACCAATGCCCCCCTTCACTTTCAATTCATGAGTGAGTCACTGTCATTCTCTCTTCGCAGTGAGGGGAAGTGTGTTGAGGTCAGTTAGAGGTTGATTAGAAGCCTGTCCAGTCATGCTTTAGAGTTCACTTATGGTGACAGGTAACAGGTGACGTGCTGTTGGTGTGCTGTTGGTGTTTGTGTGTGTGTGGGTGTGTGTGACTGAAAGGTCATTTTTGCTGGAACTCTGGTGGTAATTGGGGTGTAGTGAGTGAATGGCAAAATAAAGAGCGAGAGGATGAAAGGGAGAGAGTGATCAAGAGGGGAGAGAGAGGAGGGAGGGAGGGAACGAGAGAACAGCATAAACGATGAAGAACATGACCATAAACTAGCTTCTGCCTATAGAGAAACTAAATTGCATGTGATGTCCATAAGTAAGCACCATCCAAAAGAGAGGACCATGATTGATAGGCATGTTCTGCAACACACGTGATTATCACAGACACATACAGGCCATTGCTCCACTGCTCCCTTCCTAGTCTTTGTAATGAGATCTGCTCTGGAATAGGCCTATCAGTGACTTTCATTGTTAAGCTATGCCCTTTCCCCACACTGTTATCGAATTGGCATTAACAAGATGCTTGCTCGCACACACGCACGCACACACACACACACCAGCGCACATGGAAGTATGTACACACACACACACACACACACACACACACACACACACACACACACACACACACACACGGCATGTGCACACTTACACAGCACACACACACACGGCATGTGCACACTTACACAGCACACACACATACACATACCCCTAACCCCCCACACACTCACATTGTTATCGACTTGGCATTAGCAAGAACGTTTCATTGTGTTCTCCATGCCTTGTTAGGCCTCGTGTTTGAGCTGTGCTGAGGTTCACACTGTTTTGTACTTTACCAGTGATAAGCCCAAAGTGTTGACCTACCTCTCCTTTCCTCTGCTGGATGTTCCTTCCTGTTTGTTGTTTACTCAGCCTTAGATAAACATAATTACAGTAAACACGTTCTGACGATGTCCTAGCCGCTAGTATTTCCTGAACCAATAGAAGGTGTATTGAGGAAATAGTGGAGGTCAAATGGGTTTAGTGGGTACTTCCTGTGTATGCCTTTATAAGGAGGTATTGGAGATAGTGTAGGTCATAGGACCTTTAGAAAGGACAGAGTCACGTCTTGGCTTCCGAATGCTTCTATTGTCTGAGTGTGGAGTTATCTTTTGATGTTTAATTGAGCTGGAAAGGTATCACATTTTGTAGGAGGAGGAGGAGGATGGATAATTTTGAACTTTATGATGGTGATGTTGGATCATAACCTTAATAGAACCGTCATGAAACATTGTGCAATAATGTCCTGGGGATGTTCTTGGTTAGCTGGGATAATAGCTGGTGTCAGGAGGGATACTGTACTATAGCCAACCAAGGGAGGACATAGAGTCCTGGGGATGTTCTTGGTTAGCTGGGATAATATCTGGTGTCAGGAGGGATACTGTACTATAGCCAACCAAGGGAGGACATAGAGTCCTGGGGATGTTCTTGGTTAGCTGGGATAATATCTGGTGTCAGGAGGGATACTGTACTATAGCCAACCAAGGGAGGACATAGAGTCCTGGGGATGTTCTTGGTTAGCTGGGATAATATCTGGTGTCAGGAGGGATACTGTACTATAGCCAACCAAGGGAGGACATAGAGTCCTGGGGATGTTCTTGGTTAGCTGGGATAATATCTGGTGTCAGGAGGGATACTGTACTATAGCCAACCAAGGGAGGACATAGAGTCCTGGGGATGTTCTTGGTTAGCTGGGATAATATCTGGTGTCAGGAGGGATACTGTACTATAGCCAACCAAGGGAGGACATAGAGTCCTGGGGATGTTCTTGGTTAGCTGGGATAATATCTGGTGTCAGGAGGGATACTGTACTATAGCCAACCAAGGGAGGACATAGAGTCCTGGGGATGTTCTTGGTTAGCTGGGATAATATCTGGTGTCAGGAGGGATACTGTACTATAGCCAACCAAGGGAGGACATAGAGTCCTGGGGATGTTCTTGGTTAGCTGGGATAATATCTGGTGTCAGGAGGGATACTGTACTATAGCCAACCAAGGGAGGACATAGAGTCCTGGGGATGTTCTTGGTTAGCTGGGATAATATCTGGTGTCAGGAGGGATACTGTACTATAGCCAACCAAGGGAGGACATAGAGTCCTGGGGATGTTCTTGGTTAGCTGGGATAATATCTGGTGTCAGGAGGGATACTGTACTATAGCCAACCAAGGGAGGACATAGAGTCCTGGGGATGTTCTTGGTTAGCTGGGATAATATCTGGTGTCAGGAGGGATACTGTACTATAGCCAACCAAGGGAGGACATAGAGTCCTGGGGATGTTCTTGGTTAGCTGGGATAATATCTGGTGTCAGGAGGGATACTGTACTATAGCCAACCAAGGGAGGACATAGAGTCGTGTGGAGGTGACATTGGTGAAGTGGGTGGTAATCTGCCGGATGAGGGCATGGCCTGATCTACCTTGGGTAAAATCATTCTATCAATTAAAGTAGGCAGGTATCCTAACGTTTAAGAGCATTGGGCCAGAAACTGAAAGTTTGCTGGTTCGAAATCCTGGAAAAATCTGCTGTTCTTCTCTTGAGCAAGGCAGTTAACCCCCAACAACTGCTTCCCAGGCACCGATGGCGTCGATTAAAGCAGCCCACTGCACCTTTCTGATTCAGAGTGGTTGGGTTAAATGTGGAAGACACATTTTGGTTGAATGCATTCAAATCAAATCAAACTTTATTTGTCACATGCGCCGAATACAACAGGTGTAGCTCTTACCGTGAAATGCTTACTTACAAGCCTTGAACCAACAATGAAGTTCAAGAAAGAGTTAAGAAAATATTTACCAAATAACCTAAAGTAAAAAAGAATAAAAAGTAACTCAATAAAATAACAATAATGAGGCTATATACAGCGGGTACCGGTACCGAGTCAATGTGCGGGGGTACAGGTTAGTCGAGGTAATTTGTACATTTCGGTAGGGGTAAAGTTATAGATAATAGTGATATAGTGATAGATGCATAGATAATAAACAGTGAGTGGCAGCAGTGTAAAAACAAATGGGTTGGGGGGTTCTCAATGTAAATACTCCCGGTGGCCATTTGATGAATTGTTCAGCAGTCTTATGGCTTGGGGGTAGAAGCTGTTTAGGAGCCTTTTGGTCCTAGACTTGGCGCTCCAGTACCGCTTGCCGTGCGGTAGCAGAGTTAACAGTCTATGACTTGGGTGACTGGAGTCTTTGACAATTTTTTGGGCTTCCCTCTGACACCGCCTAGTATGTAGGTCCTGGATGGCAGGAAACTTGGTCCCAGTGATGTACATGGCCGTACGCATTACCCTCTGTAGCGCCTTACGTTCAGATGCCGATCAGTTGCCATACCAGTCGGTGATGCACCTTGTCAGGATGCTCTCAATGGTGCAGCTGTAGAACAATTTTTTTTTTTTTTTTTTTACCTTTATATAACTCGGCAAGTCAGTTAAGAACAAATTCTTATTTACAATGACTGCCTAGAAACAGTGGGTTAACTGCCTTGTTCAGGGGCAGATTGACAGATTTTTACCTTGTTAGCTCGGGGATTTGATCTAGCATCCTTCCTTTCGGTTACTGACCCAACGCTCTAACCACTAGGCTATCTGCCATCCCAAATCTGGGGACCCAAGTCTTTTCAGTCTCCTGGGTGGGGGGGGGGGGGTGTTGTTGCTGTTCCCTCTTCACGACTGTCTTGGTATGTTTGGACCATGATAGTACGTCAAGGAACTTGATACTCTCGTCGATGTTAATGGGGGCCTGTGCGGCCCGCCTTTTCCTGTAGTCCACGATCAACTCCTTTGTCTTGCTCACACTGAGGGAGAGGTTGTTGTCCTGGCACCCCACTGCCAGGTCTCTGACCTCCCTATAGGCTCATCGTTGTCGGTAATCAGGCCACCACTGTTTTGTCGTCAGCAAACTTAATAATGGTGTTGGAGTCGTGTTTGGCCACGCAGTCGTGGGTGAACAGGGAGTACAGGAGGGGACTAAACACACAACCCTGAGGCGCCCCAGTTTTGAGGATCAGCGTGGCAGACGTGTTGTTGCTTACAGATCCAGTTGCAGAGGGAGGTGTTTAGTCCCAGTTGTCCTTAGCTTAGTGATGAGCTTTGTGGGCACTGTGGTGTTGAACGCTGAGCTGTAGTCAATTAACAATATTCTCACATAGGTGTTCCTTTTGTCCAGGTGGGAAAGGGCAGTGTGGAGTGTGATTGAGATTGCATCATCTGTGAATCTGTTGGGGCGGTATCCAAATTGGAGTGGGTCTAGAGTATCCGGGAGGATGCTGTTGATGTGAGCCATGACCAGCCTTTCAAATCCCTTCATGGATACAGACGTGAGTGCTACGGGCGGTAGTAATTTAAGCAGGTTACCTTCACTTCCTTGGGCACAGGGACTATGGCGGTCTTCTTGAAACATGTAGGTATTACAGACTCATTCAGGGAGAGGTTGAAATTGTCAGTGAAGACACTTGCCAGTTGGTCCACGCATGCTTTGAGTCCAGAACAGCTGGTGCTCTTATGCATGCTTCAGTGTTGCTTGCCTCGAAGCGAGCATAAAAGGCATTTAGCTCGTCTGGTAGGCTTGCGTCACTGGGCAGCTCGCGGCTGGGTTTCCCTTTGTTGTCCGTAATAGTTTTCAAGCCCTGCGACATCCGACGAGCAACAGAGCCAGTGTAGGAGGATTCAATTTTAAACCTGTATTGACGCTTTACCTGTTTGATGGTTCATCTGAGGGCGTAGCGGGATTTCTTATATGTGTCCAGATTAGTGTTCCGTTCCTTGAAAGCGGAAGCTTTAGCCTTTAGCTCGATGCGGATGTTGCCTGTAATCCATGGCTTCTGGTTGGGCTATGTACGTACGGTCACTGTGGGGACGACGTCATTGATGCACTTATTCATGAAGCCGATGACTGAGGTGGTATACTCCTCAATGCCATTGGATGAATCCCGGAACATATTCCAGTCTGTGCTAGCAAAACAGTCAGGTAGCGTAGCATCCGCGGGATCTGACCACTTCTGTATTGAACGAGTCACTGGTACTTCCTGCTTTAGTTTTTTCTTGTAAGCAGGAATCAGGAGGATAGAATTATGGTCAGATTTGCCAAATGGAGGGCGGAGGAGAGCTTTGTATGCGTCTGTGTGTGGAGTAAAGGTGTTCGAAAGTTTTTTCCCCTCTGGTTGCACATGCAGGTAGAAATTAGGTAAAACTGATTTAAGTTTGCCTGCATTAAATTCCCCGGGCCACTAGGAGCGGCGTTTCTGGATGAGCATTTTTCTTGTTTGCTTATGGCCTTATACAGCTGGTTGAGTGCGGTCTTAGTGCCAACATCGGTTTGTGATGGTATATAGACGGCTACGAATAATATAAACGAGAGCTCTCTTGGTAGATAGCGTGGTCTACAGCTTATCATAAGGTACTCTACCTCAGGCGAGCAATACCGCAAGACTTCTTTAATATTAGACATCGCACACCAGCTGTTATTGAAAAATAGACACACACACCCGCCCATCATCTTACCAGACATAGCTTTTCTGTCCTGCCGATGCATGGAAAATCCCGCCAGCTCTATATTATCTGTGTTGTCGTTCAGCCACGACTCGGTGAAACATAAGATATTACAGTTTTCAATGTCCCGTTGGTAGGATAGTCTTGATCGTATATCATCCATTTTGTTTTCCAATGATTGCACGTTGGACAGTAGAATGGATGGTAGTGGTGGTTTACTCACTCGCCTACGAATTCTCCGAAGGCAGCTCGACCTACGCCCCCTTTTTCTCCGACCTTTCTTCACGCAAATGACAGGGATTTGGGCCCGTTCCCGAGAAAGCAGTATATCCTTTGTGTCAGACTCGTTAAAGAAAACATCTTTGTCCAGTTCGAGGTGAGTAGTCGCTGTTCTGATGTCCAGAAGTTATTTTCAGTCATAAGAGACAGTAGCAGCAACATCATGTACAAAGTAAGCAAAACAAATAATGCAAAAAAACTAACAAAATAGCACAGTTGGTTAGGAGCCCGTAAAACAGCAGCCATCCCCTCCGACGCCATTATTATCTCAGTTGCGCAACTGACTAGGTATCCCTATTGTTATTACAGCATGTACTGCCAATGTAGCATTTCATGTAACAATCTCATAAAATATTTACAAAGCAACACACTAGTTTTACCTTAGGGAGATTCAGTTACTGTATGTTAATTAACGCTAGCTCTGCTGTACATCCATCTTAGCCCCTTTGTTTCCTCCCTAATCAAAACAACAATATCCAGCACTTTGGGCTTAGACCCTTTGTCAAGGGCTATTGCCTACGGATTAGGCTACAGAGGGACGCAGGTGTGTTCCAACTCCCTCTTTTGAAACTCCATCAGTAGAGTTAGGTAGACACACAGTGCTGCCAGTGCCAGGGCTGGCCTCAGCCGAGAGGACAGGAGAGATTTGATGTGCCTGTAAGCAGATGGGCTCCCATCACAGTCAGTGTCCTGGCAGCCATGTTGAAATGAAATGGCCGCCCAGCGCGTAACTGGAAAGCACACAAAGACAGAGGAGGAGAGAGACGGTTATTATACAAGACGAAATGTCAATCAGATGGATTATGTTTAGGTTGTGGAGAAAGGGAGAGTGTGTGGTTGTCAGGGGATGGGGAGAGGTGTTCGTTTGTGTGTGTGAGAAAAAAGGAAAAGGGAAAAGACATACCTCAAAAGGAATGAATGAATATGTAGGATATATGCCCAGTCAGGTCACTTGAGATCCAAGGCGATATTCAACGTTCGTCCAGGTCCACAGGACTTTGGGAAATGCCTTAAAAACTGGCCACTAGGGCAACGGTGAGCGCTATTACCATCAAGTAGGCTTGCTAGGGTGCAGTGGCTGGGGATGGCAGATGGGTGTAAGGCGTGAGCTCCAGCTCCAGCTCCAAGTGTTGTGTGTTCAATTCCAGTGCTAGGCCCTCATTTAATTTGTTTTGTTTTAGCCTTATACCAAACCTTAACCCTTACCTGAACCATTTGGAAATTAATGCCTAAACTTAACCGTCAAATTGTTTCAGTTGTAAACCTATCCCGGAGTTCTGGTTCCGAGGGTCACATGTTCAGTCCCAGTGCTAGGCAGTATTACATTTTTTTTTACCCTATCCCAAATCTTAACCCTTACCTTAACAATTCAGAATTAATGCCTAAACTTAACCGTTGAAATGTTATGTTTATCTCCCCCGGACAAACGTTGAATACTGAAGTCAAACCGTGAGATCCTGTTGAAATGCCATCTTGTTCCATTATTCACAATTTTCAGCTTGTCCAGGTTTTTCAAATTTGGTTTCATGCATCGATTTAATAACCTGGGGATCCCCTATGATCCATGTTGGCTCAACAATAAGCTGCTGTATGTCATTAGCATAACAACACACCAGAGAAACTAATTTGGCCACAGTAGCCATTTGTTCCGAAGGTTAGGGCACAGTTTCCTATAAAGCCCTTCATTTTCAAGTAAAAGGAAGCAAAGTTACACTATTGGGACTAAGCCCATGTCTTGCATTGGAGTGAGCCTCTATGTTTAATGCGACTATAAGACAGTAATCCTAAACTCTGTGACAGGCAGAGCTAAGCATCATTCTCCCATAGCTCAGCACACTGCAGTATAAGGTCCCTGCGCTGATTTGGAGTTTCCTCGTTAATGTGTATGTGTGTTACATTGCTTTGCATTGCTTTGCATTGCTGTTTTACTCATTAATGACCAGAGAGAGAAAGAGAAATTGAACGAAAGACAGAGAGAGATGGAGATAGAGATGGAGAGAGAGAAAGTGCTGTTATGTGCAGAACGTGTCCCTCGTCAGGGAGTGTTGAACAAGCTGAATCCTCCTGAATGCTGTTTCCTGGAGAGTTCATGGTGACTATCTGAAGGGGATAATGTAGAGCACGCACTAACAAAATACACAACATACATACTGGATTTTTTTAGACCTTAGTATAAGTGCAGACTAGAATAATGTATACATAATGCACCCAATAAGTGCACACGTTTATTAGGCTCCCGAGTGGCGCAGCGGTCTAATGCACTACATCTCAGTGCTAGAGGTGTCACTACAGACCCTGGTTTGATTCCAGGCTGTATCACAACTGGCCGTGATTGGGAGTCCCATAGGGCAGCTCACAATTTGCTCAGCATTGTCCGGGTTAAGTTTTGGCCGGGGTAGTCCATCATTGCTCCCGAGTGGCGCAGCAGTCTAAGGCACTGCGTCTCAGGATTTGCTAATATTGAGCTCTGATTTAAGATTTTTTTATACAAAAAGCATTACAAGAATATTGATGTCTTGATTTTGTCCAAAGTAACGGTAAGAGAATCTGGTGAATTGATAAAACACACTTTCTTTATCCGTTGGCCTACAAACATCCCCATCAAAATGAGTCTGTTTAAGATATAGATATCTGTTTTTTGCAGTAGCTGCGTCTCAATCCACTATCCGATATCGCCCTTCCAGATCTGCGGTTTAGCACTTCACAGTGCTAAAGTGTTCCTCAGACCATGAGACATCCTGAGAATCAGTCTTCTCACGAAAACGTCTGTAGCATCCGAACGGATGCCCACACGCCTCACAAGACTTGTCTGAAGTCGGTACAGCCTCTTCTACCAACTTCTGTCTGTAGTGTCCGAACGGTTTGGGCTACACACTCCGTTTTGCTCTAGGACGCCCACAAACCTCACACGACTCGTATGAAGGTCCCCGGTACCGGTTTGAAAAGTTAATGGAAGTACTGTATATACTGTATGGACATAGTTTAGTGCCTAAAATTTGGGGATAAATACATGAAAAAAGAGAAAAAAAGTTTCCGGATCTTTCTTATATCTTAAAATTCCAAATCAAATAGATAAGCAATCCTTGGTTTGACCGTCTTAAAACATATTAATATGTTCACTTAGAACCCCTCCTTCCCCCCCTTCCTTAGATATGACTTAGAGTCCAGAGGGTTAACCTCAATGTCAACTTGATGTGACATCCCATTGTTGTTTTAGCTGTATACACTGATTAACTCTGACAGCCCTAAACATTATACATGTGCTGTTTAGTAGTTTTTGTGTTGACATATTCTGCATTAATGTTAATTCCAAAGAGTAAAGATTTCATGACTTTGGGACAAATCCTAACGTCACCTAGTCATGCATTGTTGATGTCATTGGATGATTTCCCGCGAAAACCGGAGGTGTGCTGATCTAAAAATAGGATTGGGACCTTTGAGTGTCGCTTTTCTTTTTCCATTTGATCTATAGTGTGAGTCTGCATTTCTTCACACTTCTTCACTATAATAATATTGGTACATAATAATATTGTTTAACTTGTAGCTTAACGTCTCAGCTACCTGGGTTGTTCCACGAAAAAGTGTTTTTTGCATCCCATTTAATATTTTAAGTAGAAATTGTGCACCAGTATTGCATTTCAAAAGCCTGTTATATTAAAAGAAGTGCTCTTTATTATAGCAACAAGCTCTCACAGTGTCACTGCAGAATTAAGACGTTTTTCCAAATTTCTCCAAATGTCAAATTTGGATGTTGCTCCAAACGTCACATTTTGAAGTGTTTTTGACACCCTGGGTTGACTCCTCCTGCTCAGGATCATTCCATTTGTCCAAACTTCACATTTTGAAGTTGCTCCAAACGTCAAATTTAGAAGGTTAAGGGTTAAGCTTTTGGATAGGGTTAAAATATTAAGTTTAGGCACTCATTCCCGAATGGTTAAGGTAAGGGTTAAGTTTTGGGATAGGTGTAATTTAAAAAAAATTCAAACATAATAACAAGTGTGTCCATCACTGAGTTTGAAAACGCAACCTTGTGGTATATAACACGCAACTCGAGTGATGTTATACTACACTACAGTGGATGGTTAGCAGTCTTATGGTTTGTTTGTAACCAAGTGGGAAGTGGAAATGTATCATATTTGGGAAAAATTCCCCTGAACGGCCCTCCAACTGGTAATTGCTAGTTAAATCAGCCATGAATCCCCCCTGTGACGGGGGAATGGACGCTTGTTGTTTGCAACAGGGAGGGACAATTGTTTTTTCAAAATGTTAAAATATTTCAACAATAACACGTGTTATTTTTAATTTTACTAGGCAAGTCAGTTAAGAACACATTCTTATTGTCAATGACGGCCTAGGAACAGTGGGTTAACTGCCTTGTTCAGGGGCAGAACGACAGATGTGTACCTTGTCAGCTCGGGGATTCAAATTTGCAACCTTTCGGTTACTAGTCCAACGCTCTAGACCCACTCAGTTTTTCACCACAAAATCACCAGACTGTAATGGCAGTCTAAGTCGTCCTCCTCAGACGAGGAGAGGCGAGAAGGATCAGAGGACAAATGTGCAGCGTGGTAAGTTTCCATAATTTAATGACATGAAAACTAGACAAGAATACAAAAACAACAAACGTACTAACCGTCACAGTCCCGTGTGGCACAAGCACTGACACAGGAGACAACCACCCACAAAATCCCAACACAAAACAAGCCACCTATATATGATTCTCAATCAGGGACAACGATTGACAGCTGCCTCTGATTGAGAACCATATTAGGCTGAACACAGAAACAGACAAACTAGACACACAACATAGACAAACTAGACACACAACATCCCACCCAGCTCACGTCCTGACCAAAACTAAAACAAGCACAACACATAAGAACTCTGGTCAGGACGTTACACAGACAATGGCAAGAAAATTATAGAACCAGCTCACCTGCTTTTACACTATAATTTGACTATTAGATGTTCAATGTTTCTTTTGAAATAAATATTTTAAAAGGAATAGTTAAACCATATTCAAATGAGACTTCAATTCACGTAACAGGGTTGACTTCAAAATGAGGGACAGACTTCAATGAATCACTAATCACATGAAATAAGTAATAATCTTCAGAAAATAACTTTGTCAAAGCAACAACATGACTAGGGCTTTACAATGACGGTGAAGACTTGGAGTATTTTTTGAGGGTTAGAATCTTCGTAGAGGTCACATAGAGTGCACAGATGTCAAAATGCTGATTTATTGACTTTATTTGTGCCTTTAACCTCTTGAAGATGTGCTCTTTATGACAGAATGTTAAAATTAGGTCAACTCAAATGTTTTATTTTAACTAAGTTATACTTCTCAAACTGCACCGAATTGGTGGAACGACCCAACTACTGTGTTAGGCTTGGATTTGTGTCTTGTGTATTTGCTCCCCGTCAGGCAGCGTAGCTGTAAAAAGCTGATGACTGTGAGACTAGATAGAGAGACACAATACAGCTGGATGTGAACCCAAACTGTCGACACGCCTGTTATCTACCCAGACATGCTGCTCATTGTGGCTCACTTCTCTTCTCTCTCCTCCGATGATACCATCCCTCGCTTCTTATCTCTACTGAGCGCTCTCTTCATGCTCCCTATTTTGCTCCCTACCCATTTTCTTTTCAAATGTGCACATTTCTCTTGCTCTCTCTCCTCCTTCTCTTTTGCTCTCTGTCTCTCTATCGCTATCTCTCCCACTCTCCATCCTCTCTTTCTCCTTCTCCCACTTTCTGTCTCTTTCTCACTCTTCTTCCTCCCTCGCTCTGTCTCTTTCTCACTCTTCTTCCTCCCTCGCTCTGTCTCTTTCTTTCCAAAATCGACTAATTTCTCGCTGGTTCTCCCCGTGGTGGTGGTAGTCATTGGGCAGACAGGGATTAACCCGACTCCTCCAATTACCCGGAGAAATCATCGGAAAATGATTCTCATTACTGAGTCACCTGTTTCTGCTGCGAGCGTAACTAGAGAGGATCTACAAGGGAGAGGGAGGGAGGGAGGGAGGAAGGGAGCTAGGGAGGGAGGAAGAAGGGGGAGAGAGAGATCATTACAACACTGTATACAGACAAATGTGTTCATTCTTTTGGATCTTTTGTGAGTGTAATGTTTACTGTTCATTTCACTTTTGTTTATTATTTATTGAACTTGCTTTGGCAATGTAAACATATGTTTCCCATGCCAATAAAGCCCACTGAGAGAGAGAGGGAGAGAGAGAGAGAGAGAGAGAGAGCGAGAGAGAGAGAGAGAGAGAGAGAGAGAGAGAGAGAGAGAGAGAGAGAGAGAGTGAGTATCAAATCCCAGACAAATCAGTCTCATCAAAGAAACACAGAGAGATTCACTATGGCCAATAGCCCTGATTTAACCACTGTCTGGTTAGTAGGGAGAGAGGAGGAAGTCACACAGCGATAGGCCCCGGGGAGTGTGTGGGCAGGAGTGTGAGGAGAAGGCTGAAGAGATTGTGGTAAAGCTGAGGCGCTTTACTGCAGTTACAGGAGCTGCTGAAGTTACTAACTTGTCCTCCTCAGGCGTACACAGTGTACTCTGACACACAGAGACAGGAACGGTATACTGCGTTGTCACTATTACAATGTACCATCTGGGCTTGTGGTGTACTGTAGTTGAACCATTCCATTTTCCTCCACTTGTATATAAAGATGTGTATGTGTATTGGTGTGTGTGGGAATGTGTATGATACCGGACACGTGTTGATATCTGTAAACGTATGTGTCTGACAAGGTATTTAAAACAACGTGTGTGTTTGTTGTGTGTGTGTGTGTTTGTGTGTGTTAGGCATGCGTATCCTGGTGACTCTGCTCCTAGACACTCTCCCCATGCTGGGTAACGTCCTGGCACTCTGTTTCTTCGTCTTCTTCATCTTCGGCATCGTCGGCGTGCAGCTGTGGGCGGGGCTACTGAGAAACAGGTGCTTCCTGCCTGAGAACTTCTCACTGTGAGTAGAACTGTGTATGTGCGCACGCGTGTGTGTGGTGGTGGTGGTGGGGGATGGGGGGTGGGGGGGGGGGGTGGGGGGGCTGAGGAGGGTGCGGGTGAGGAGGTTTTGGGTGAGAAGTGGTGACGACAGTGGGGGTAGAGGGGTTAGGGTTAAGAAGAGGGTAGAAATGAATGGGTTTGGTTAGATGGTAATGAGGTCTGAGGCAAACGAGGTGAGTTTATTTTCTACAGTAAATGAGCCTCTGTTACTTAATCTGTGTGCGGGGTGTTGATGAGGATTGCTTGGTTTCCAGAACGTGGGATGTTGATACGCTGTATAACCAGATAAGTTCTAGCTGCGCACACATTCTGAGGAAACCGATGACCTCACAAAAATTCAGTTAAGAAACGTATAATAGCTGAAGTGAGCAGTACGACCTTCATATGAGTAATACAAATGCAGTTTTTTTGAGTAAGGTATGCTTAAATTTAACTCCCCCACTAAGCCACGCATCCAATCATTTACCAGTGTGCCTTCGCTCTTCGATTGAATTGTAGAGTTACCACCCATGACATAAGTGTAACGGTTTTCGTCGTCTGAAGAAGAGTAGTCGGACCAAACAACAAAGAAATACAAAACATAGAAAATGAACATAGAATGCCCACCCGAATCACACCCTGACCAAACCAAAATAGAGACTCTCTACGGTCAGGGCGTGACAATAAGGCCTTATACATAGACCTGAAACTCATAGTTTACAGGCCACATCAGGCCTGCAAGTCTGGCAAAATTCCACAAACAGTAATCTTCCAACCAGGAGTTCTGAAAACCTGGGAAATGAACCAGAATCTTGCAACCGTAGCTGTAAATCACATTATGCTAGTTTGCAAAGTGATGTCTAATTCCTGTTGGAATCTAGCCAGCTTTAGGCTATCCAACAGTTGAAATGTGTATTCAGCCGCAACCTGCAGTCATAATGACTGCCAGGATTCAACACAGTGGGAGGAGATGACCGAAGCCATTTAAAGTGGAACAACCATTTCAGTAACGGGTGCAAAAATTCTATGATTGGATTTGTTTACAAAACTGTCATTTATTTTTGTGTAGCATCAACATTTGAATCAACCAATCATTCAATCTACATGCAAAAACACAGACATTAAAAAAACAATTCCAAACTATCAACCTGCAGTAGCAAATGCTGGGGGAAAAAGTACATTTGTTATCATATCTTTAAAAAATGTAGTGGGTGTGACTTCTCATTTAGTTTTGAGTAAGTACCACAAAAATATTTTAAGTAATAATGACTTTTCATTGACTTTGCGTACAACTTACTAGAAGTATTTGAGTAAAACATGCCTTGGGGTTTACAGTGTAGGGAAAGTTTGACCTTGAAATATAGTACCGTCAGACATACTGGCCACCACCGCCATTTCCTGAGCAGCGTCATCACTCCTGTATTATAAAACGAGTAGCCATGATTATATAGAGGTGATAAATGGGAAGGAGAGGATAACTAGTGAGATTAGTGAGAGACCATTACATGTTATATGACATTTCCACCATGGTAGTTATGATTTATGACATTTTCTCATAAGGACCTAAATGTCCTTCTACATTATGGGTTCGTGAAGACTGTTCATTCTATTCTATTTGGACTAAACATTTCAGGTTCTCTATAAATGTCATGAAATGTTACATTCCATCATTTTGTATTTCATAATAGTAGATAAAGCCATAAAAACAGACTGCAACAGCAAGGAACTTTAATGGAAAGACATCTTTAATCATAACTTTAATTACCACAGTTTTGCCATTGCATTAGCCACGTAACTGCACACTATTAAACTCCATGGTGGATACAAGGATTAAATCCCCTCCAACACAGATTGACTCGCCAGCAGAAGCTGTTGCATAACTCCATCCTAAAGTGTGAAATAGCTTAAATAGCTTAAATAAATATATATGTGTTAGCATATAAATATATAACTAGGACTGCCATAGCAGTACTAGAGGGAGGATTTGGCCCAGTAAGTAATTGAAGCTAGCTACTTGTGTGGCTAATGTATCAAAACACACACACACACACACACACACACACACACACACACACACACACACACACACACACACACACACACACACACACACACACACACACACACACACACACACACACACACACACACACACACACACACCGATCAAGCGTGTCACATCGCCTCCAGGCAGAGTCTGTGTTGACAGACGCACCAATTATCTATCCTCTGACGGAGATGTGCGCCATTAGAGCTAAGCCGTGGTTAACACAGACACCCAGACGAGGGACATACTGTACACGTGCACTCCCGAGTGGCGCAGCGGTCTAAGGCACTGCATCTCAGTGCTAGAGGCGTCACTACAGACCATGGTTTAGTTTCCAGGCTGTATCACAACCGGCCGTGATTGGGAGTCCCATCGGGCGGCGCACAATTGGCCCAGCGTCATCCAGGTTAGGGTTTGGCCGGAGTAGGCCGTCATTGTAAATAAAAATGAGTTCTTAACTGACTTGCCTAGTTAAATAAAGGTACAAAATATATATTATGTAAATGCACAGATTGCGTAGGGAACAATGATGAAAACCCTAGATGGGAGAATTCCACCAACTGCTACACTAACCTTGCTATTATCCCCTCTCTCCTCTCTTCCCTCTAGTCCTCTACCTGTGGCGCTGTGGAACTACCACCAAGCAGAGAACCATGACCAGAAGCCCGTCATATTCTCAATGCCTAAAGCTACTAGAACCCCAACTGTAACGCACTCTCTCTCCTCTCTCTTCAGTCCTCAGTCCGTCGAGCTAGGCAACTATTACCACACAGAGAACGATGACGAGAACCCCTTCATCTGCTCCATGCCCAGGGAGAATGGCATGCGTCTGTGTTCCTCTGTGCCCATCCTGTATGAGGAGGGAGGTCTCCAGTGTCAGATGGACATGAACTCCTACAACAGCACAGACAACACCACCTGCATCAACTGGAACCAGTACTACAGTAACTGCTCGGCGGGAAATGTCAACCCCTTCAAAGGGGCCATCAACTTTGATAACATCTGCTACGCCTGGATCGCCATCTTTCAGGTGAGAAAATGGCATGGGCGTGCCTGTGTACATCAGTGGAGGCTGCTGATGGGAGGACGGCTCACAATGATGGCTGGAACAGAGTGAATGGAATGGCATCAAACACATGGAAACCATTTGATACCATTCCACTCATTCCGCTTACCACAAGACCATCCTCCCCAATTAAGGTGCCACCAACCTTCTGTGGTATACATATGGATTGCACGTACGCATATACTGTATGTAATTGTATGCACAGCAACACAGATACATGTACAGTTGAAGTCGGAAGTTTACATACACTTAGGTTGGAGTCATTAAAACTCGTTTTTCAACCACTCCACACATTTCTTGTTAACAAACTATAGTTTTGGCAAGTCGGTTAGGACATCTACTTCGTGCATGACACAAGTAATCTTTCCAACAATTGTTTACAGACAGATTATTTCACTTATAATTCCCTGTGTCACAATTCCAGTGGGTCAGAAGTTTACATACACTAAGTTGACTGTGCCTTTAAACAGCTTGGAAAATTCCAGAAAATGATGTCATGGCTGTAGAAGCTTATTTTTGAGTGAATTGGAGGTGTACCTGTGGATGTATTTCAAGGAACTACCTTCAATCTCAGTGCCTCTTTGCTTGAAATAAATCAGCCAAGACCTCAGAAAAGAAATTGTAGACCTCCACAAGTCTGTTTCATCCCTGGGAGCAATTTCCAAACGCCTGAAGGTACCACGTTCATCTGTACAAACAATAGTACGTAAGTATAAACACCATAGCTGTCATACCGCTCAGCAAGGAAAAAGCCACAGCTCCAAAAATACTATACAAAAGCCAGACTATGGTTTGCAACTGCACATGGGGACAAAGATCATACTTTTTGGAGAAATGTCCTCTGGTCTGATGAAACAAAAATAGAACTGCTTGGCCATAATGACCATCGTTATGTTTGGAGGAAAAAGGGGGAGACTTGCAAGCCGAAGAACACCATCCCAACCGTGAAGCACGGGGGTGGCAGCATCATGTTGTGGGGGTGCTTTGCTGCAGGAGGGACTGGTGCACTTCACAAAATAGATGGCATCATGAGGAAGGGAAATGATGTGGATATATTGAAGCAACATCTCAAGACATCAGTCAGGAAGTTAAAGCTTGGTCGCAAATCGGTCTTCCAAATGTACAATGACCCCAAGCATACTTCCAAAGTTCTGGCAACATGGCTTAAGGACAACAAAGTCAAGGTATTGGAGTGGCCATCACAAAGCCCTGACTTCAATCCTATAGAAAGTTTGTGGGCAGAACTGAAAAAGCGTGTGCGAGCAAGGAGGCCTACAAACCTGACTCAGTTACACCAGCTCTGTCAGGAGGAATGGGCCAAAATTCAAGCAACTTATTGTGGGAAGCTTGTGGAAGGCTACCCGAAATGTTTGACCCAAGTTAAACAATTTAAAGGCAATGCTACCAAATACTAATTGAGTGTATGTAAACTTCTGACCCACTGGGAATGTGATGAAAGAAATAAAAACTGAAATAAATCATTCTCTACTATTATTCTGACATTTCACATTCTTAAAATACAGTGGTGATCCTAACTGACCAAAGACAGGGAGTTTTTACTAGGATTAAATGTCAGGAATTGTGAAAAACTGAGTTTAAATGTATTTGGCTAAGGTGTATCCAACTTTCGACTTCATCTGTATGTACATGCAGCCACATGCACACTTACACTCCGCAAAGCACAGTCAAAACTGTTGACCCATAAAAACCAAGGCATTTAATGTTCCAGGATTGCAGTATTTCAGAAGTGTCTCAGGAAGATGGCATCACTGTCTCATCTGTCTGATGCTAACTTAGTGATCAGCTGCATACCCAGAGCCTGCGAGTTTAAAGTGTCGTGGTGCTTTAAATGTTGGCACCAGGGTTAGAGACAGCTGATCTTTTGGAAATTGGTTTTACGCTACAGTGTACAGTATCTCGTTCAAAAGTACCTTTTAAAGCAGCATTGGCAGTGTTTTTATCTCTTTCGTTGTTTTGAAGTACACCAAACAGTTGACTGACCACTTGACTGATCCCTCCTTAAGACTTTGATGTAACTGTTGAGCTGCAGCCTTCCCAGGGTTAGGTTGCATTAGGGTGTATGAGGCACAGAGACGGAGAGCATCATTGGTTGTACTGCTGCTGTATCTAAGGAATAGGGATTAATAGATTAAGAGGGTGGCTATGGCGATGGAAGTGGAGTGAGGCGCGTTAATATAATTTCTTTCATTCACTCATCAGCCTATTCATTGCAGGGACTTGGTTCGAGTTTTAATTTGTCCCTGTGTTACAGTTGTGTCTTTACAGACTTTACAGACAGAAGATTGAGGATTTCCACTATTAACATGAGAACCGCTGGGCCTCGATGGACCGCCCTTTAAGCTAATGAGCAGTCATTCTGACTGCAACATTCTAACAGTGTAATTAATACATCTCATATACTGTATGCTATCGCAAAAATAATCATTGGTTGTGTTCATAAAGACCTTAGGTAACGTTAGAACAACAATATACTTTTTTTTTCTTCCAATAACACAATAGCATTTTCATTTGTTTGTGTTAGTTTAGGCTATATGTAAAAACAACAACAACATTTTTTTTCAGGAGTTCAATCAATTGTATTCATGGAGTGACTGTACAACTATGAAACAGAAAGCATATGTGTTGGAACACGGTAACAGCTTCTTTTTATAACAACAAAAAAATATAGATATATCCCAACCACCAAGATGCACGGCCAAATGATGGAAACATCATTATAAGTGCCAAGTGATAAAGAGTGGAACTCAGCACAAAGCATTAAAATGAATATAAGCGTTGATATAACAGCAGTCAAAAATAGTCAATTATTATCAGCTCGTGCTTGTGTGCGTCTTCATGCAATGGCATCAGTTGGATTTCATTCAACAGTTGACACATTTCATTATTATTTTAGTTAGGTCAGGGTGTGACATGGTGAAGTATGTGTTTTTGTATTGTCTAGGGTGTTGTTTGGTTTAGGGGGTTAAGTAGAGTAGATGGTTTAGTGTTCAGTGTAGGTGTCTAGGAAAGTCTATGGTTGCCTGAATTGGTTCTCAATTAGAGACAGCTGGTTATTGTTGTCTCTGATTGGGAGCCATATTTAAGGCAGCCATAGGCTTTAGCTGGTTGTGGGTAATTGTCTATGTGTAGTGTTTGTGTCAGCACTATTTATATGTATAGCTTCACGGTCGTCAGTTTGTTATTTTGTTAGTTTTTGTATAGTTGTTCGTTTCTTGTTTTTTCTCTCTTCTATAATAAAAGAAGATGTATTTTGCACACGCTGCGCCTTGGTCCTCTCTCTCTTGTCAAGACGATCGTGACATAGTGTGTAATAGTCTCCCTGTCACGAGTTCCGCCGGAGTCGGTCCCTCTTCTTGTTCGAGCCACGTTCGGCGGTCGACGTCACCGGCCTTCTAGCCATCCCCGATCCACTTTTCATTTTCCATTTGTTTTGTCTTTGTTTTTACACACCTGGTTTCAATTCCCCCATTACATGTTCATTATTTAACCCTCTGGTTTCCCCCATGTTTGTGTGCGTGTTTGTTTTATTGTGAAGGCTGTATCTGACGGCTGGTATATTGTTGCCGGATTTTGTTATTTACGTCCGTTTATTTCGTGGTACCGGAATTTTTCCAGCACCATAGTATTGTGTTTATACTGGTGTTTTCTTGAATTAAATACCTTGTCCACGCATCTCAGCTCTCCTGCGCCTGACTCCTTTTACCAGTTACCCACAGCCTTGACACTCCCGTTCTCTCTTTATTGTGTCCCTGTCGTCTTGTCATTCTTCAGCACCGTTGTGCAGGTGCCTTATTTCGCGCAGAGGAAGGAGCTCCCGACTCACTTTGTTCATGGTGCCAGCCAGACTTGTTTTCTTGGCAAGCAACTTGACTGCCAATGACAGTGAAGTGAAGAAATGGTCCATGGTGACGTCTCTCCCCCTTGCCAATTTAAAGTTCCACAATCCTCATCACCACATTCTCCGACACTCGCTCACCTGCTGCCCGGATGTTTTCCCAGATATTGAAAGCCGTTCCGCATGTACAATTACACACGCTCTCACTGTGTAGCCTACTCCAACTAGGCCTGATGTCACGCCCTGGCCTTAGTATTCTTTGTTTTCTTTATTATTTTAGTTAGGTCAGGGTGTGACATGGGGAATGTTTGTGTTTTGTCTCGTTTTGGGTGGTTATATGGAAAAGGGGGTGTTGGGTTTAGTGTATGGGTTTGTGTTGAGTGAATGTTTCTAGGTATGTCTATGGTTGAGTGAATGTTCTAGGTATGTCTATGGTTGCCTGAGTGGTTCTCAATTAGAGACAGATGTCTTTCATTTGTCTCTGATTGGGAGCCATATTTTAGGCAGCCATAGGCATCATGTTTTTGTTGGGTCATTGTCTAGGTCTGTGTCTGTGTCTGTGTCTAGGTTGCATGTTTGCATTTTGTTCGGTTATAGCTTCACGGTCGTCTATTTGTTGTTTTGCTTCGTTCGTTCATCTCCTAAATAAAGAGAAGATGTATTTTTTACACGCTGCGCCTTGGTCCTCTCTCTCTCCCATGGTCGATCGTGACACCTGAGTAGACTGATAAGACTGCTTGGATTCAGTGGCCTGATATACAGTTGGATACATACCATTTAGAGATTCGAATTAGAATGGATCAATATAGTAGAATGTCCCGCCCTGTTCATCATTCACAATTGGTGATTACATAATTATGCATCGCTCACTTCCCCTCACTCAGCATCTCACCCATTCTCCCATTTCTCCCCATCATATTTTATTGAATTGATTTAATCTGCTGTTTTGGCATTCAGTTTCAAGGGAATTATCAGAGGGATTATCAGCTGGGCACTGCACTTTTAACTATCAGAAGGAGTGGAGCAGGTCCTACTGTTGGGAGAAGGAGTGGAGCAGGTCCTACTGTTGGGAGAAGGAGTGGAGCAGGTCCTACTGTTGGGAGAAGGAGTGGAGCAGGTCCTACTGTTTGGGAGAAGGAGTGGAGCAGGTCCTACTGTTTGGGAGAAGGAGTGGAGCAGGTCCTACTGTTGGGAGAAGGAGTGGAGCAGGTCCTACTGTTGGGAGAAGGAGTGGCAACGTGTGGAAGTGACATGCCCTCGTAAAACTGGTTATAACTCCAGTTGTGTTTGAAATATTAAGATTCTAACACCGACAGTGTGTTATATAGACTTATTTCGGAAAAGTCAAGGACAGATGGGGGCATGACTTAGAAAATAATCCTAAGCAGTCAAAATGACTGCTTTAGCGGATCTAGTGTTAACTCACTCTCAGTGGCTCTGTTCTGTTGTATTGAGGTGAAACTCAAACAGAGAGAGAGAGAGTGTTCAGTAGTTGGTGTGATGTGGATGGTGCACCAGGGAGGGGTTTGAAGTCAAAATTGTGTGATATCTCTGTCTTTCTGTGTGTCTCTCTCTCTGTCTCTTCCTCTCTCTCCTTCCTTCTCGCGCTGATAGGTGATCACGCTGGAGGGCTGGGTGGACATCATGTACTTTGTGATGGACTCTCACTCCTTCTACAACTTCATCTACTTCATCCTCCTCATCATCGTAAGTGGGGAGAGTTAATTATTATAATTCATCTATAGTTTGTGTGTGTGTGTGTGTGTGTGTGTGTGTGTGTGTGTGTGTGTGTGTGTGTGTGTGTGTGTGTGTGTGTGTGTGTGTGTGTGTGTGTGTGTGTGTGTGTGTGTGTGTGTGTGTGTGTGGCAGAATTCAATGCCATGGGCATAGCTACTTATTCAAGCTCTTAGCAAACTCCTGACTCCTGAATGCCCTCCCAGGCCCTTATGTAAAGAGAAGTCTGCTTCCAGAAACAACATGTCTCAGTACACCACTCAACATCTGTTCAGTCTGAAACTCCCTTCAGCAGTACACAGCCTGGTGATACAGTACAGGAGTATTATCTCCTCAAGCACACGTTCACAGAGCTGGGGGAGCTGCTTCTCAGAGGCTGGGAGGCTAGCCGCTAGCTAACCTGGGGGACTGTCTGTTATTTGTATGTTAAACTCACAGTGGATATGTAGGTGAAAAACTCCCTAAAGTGTGTGGGTATAGAGTCTGTGTGTGTTTCTTGATGTCCCTCTCCAGGTTGGCTAGTTCTAACTCCGTGTGTATCTGGTTGTCCCTATCCTAACTCGGTGTGCGTCTCTGGTTGTCCCTCTCCAGATTGACTCTTTCTAGTTTAGTTTAGTTTATTTATTTGCACAGAAAAATGTAATTGAAAGCCAAACAGTGCAGATAATAACACGGTAGAAAGGTGTGCACAACTCTTTCTAGAGAATAACTCTGTGTGTGTTTGTAGTTGTCCCTCTCCTAACTCTGTGTGTGTTTCTGGTTGCCCCTCTCCAGATTGGCTCTTTCTTCATGATCAACCTGTGTCTGGTCGTCATCGCCACCCAGTTC
>NC_052341.1:23965767-24070767 GCF_016432855.1 Salvelinus namaycush | reverse complement strand
AGAATGGGCTGCCATCAGTCAGGATGTGGCCCAGAAGTTAATTGACAGCATGCCAGGGCGGATTGCAGAGGTCTTGAAAAAGAAGGGTCAACACTGCAAATATTGACTCTTGCATCAACTTCATGTAATTGTCAATAAAAGCCTTTGACACTTATGAAATGCTTGTAACTATACTTCAGCATTCCATAGTAACATCTGTCAAAGATATCTAAAGACACTAAAGAAGCAAACTATGTGGAAATTTATATTTGTGTCATTCTCAAAATTTTTGGCCACGACTGTACAGTCTGATAGCAGTGGGTAGAGTGGCGTTTCGCAGCCGGTTCGTATATACAGGACAGTTTGTGGCTGTTTCTCAGGAGCCTGGTGGTGCAGTTACCTCTTTTTGGACGGAGCAGGTCCTTCAGTGGTCAAGAGTGTGCATGTCCTTCACCAGATGCACTGCATGCAGCCTGCTCTGGTTGGACTACTCCACCTCTGGAGATGATCCTCATGGACCTCCTCTGCACCCTGTCTAGTTGGGCCTGCTGCTTTTTACTGCATCCAACTAACAGCACTCCACCGTACTCCAGACAAGGTCTAAACAGTGTAGTATAGACTGTGACCAGATCTTCAGTGGGTAGGCCATTTCTGGCAAGAACAGTCAGGCATTTTGAGGCCTTCCTCGCTGACTGCTCCACATGTGTGTCACCACTGAGGTTAGAGTCTAGATGAAAACCAAGATACTTAGTTGTTGTTACCACTGGTACTTCCTGTCCTCCTATGATTAGTGGTGCAGGTTGTGGATGGTCTCTAGAAAGACATATCCCAATTTGCAGACTTTTTCCCATTCAGGAGCATGTTGTTGGATGTGGCCCACTCTTCCAGCTGTTTTGCCTCTAAGCCCATGGAAGTGTCCTCTTTGATGCTGGTTAATGGTATGGCTCGGGACAGTCCTGCATCGTCTGCATACCTAGTGTCCAGAGTGTTACTGAAGACAACTTTTCAGGTGGACAGATATGAAACAGATATGGTGAGACAACGCCCCCTTGTGGCACACCAGAGGTGACCTCTGACCAAGGGCTAAAGTGCCATTTGCCATCACCCTCTGCCTTCTTCCTGTGGTGTAGCTGTGGAGCAAGGCTAGTAACCATCACCCTCTGTCTTCTACCTGTGGTGTAGCTGTGGAGCCAGGCTAGTAACCATCACCCTCTGTCTTCTACCTGTGGTGTAGCTGTGGAGCCAGGCTAGTAACCATCACCCTCTGCCTTCTTCCTGTGGTGTAGCTGTGGAGCCAGGCTAGTAACCATCACCCTCTGCCTTCTTCCTGTGGTGTAGCTGTGGAGCCAGGCTAGTAACCATCACCCTCTGTCTTCTCTCCCTGGTATAGCTGTGGAGCCAGGCTAGTAACCATCACCCTCTGTCTTCTCTCCCTGGTATAGCTGTAGAGCCAGGCTAGTAACCATCACCCTCTGTCTTCTTCCTGTGGTGTAGCTGTGGAGCCAGGCTAGTAACCACCACCCTCTGCCTTCTACCTGTGGTGTAGCTGTGGAGCCAGGCTAGTAACCATCACCCTCTGTCTTCTACCTGTGGTGTAGCTGTGGAGCCAGGCTAGTAACCACCACCCTCTGCCTTCTACCTGTGGTGTAGATGTGGAGCCAGGCTAGTAACCATCACCCTCTGTCTTCTACCTGTGGTGTAGCTGTGGAGCCAGGCTAGTAACCATCACCCTCTGCCTTCTTCCTGTGGTGTAGCTGTGGAGCCAGGCTAGTAACCACCACCCTCTGCCTTCTTCCTGTGGTGTAGCTGTGGAGCCAGGCTAGTAACCATCACCCTCTGTCTTCTTCCTGTGGTGTAGCTGTGGAGCCAGGCTAGTAACCATCACCCTCTGCCTTCTACCTGTGGTGTAGCTGTGGAGCCAGGCTAGTAACCACCACCCTCTGTCTTCTACCTGTGGTGGAGCTGTAGAGCCAGGCTCGTAACCATCACCCTCTGTCTTCTACCTGTGGTGTAGCTGTGGAGCCAGGCTAGTAACCATCACCCTCTGCCTTCTTCCTGTGGTTTAGCTGTGGAGCCAGGCTAGTAACCATCACCCTCTGCCTTCTTCCTGTGGTGTAGCTGTGGAGCCAGGCTAGTAACCACCACCCTCTGTCTTCTACCTGTGGTGTAGCTGTGGAGCCAGGCTAGTAACCATCACCCTCTGTCTTCTACCTGTGGTGTAGCTGTGGAGCCAGGCTAGTAACCATCACCCTCTGTCTTCTACCTGTGGTGTAGCTGTGGAGCCAGGCTAGTAACCACCACCCTCTGTCTTCTACCTGTGGTGGAGCTGTAGAGCCAGGCTAGTAACCATCACCCTCTGTCTTCTACCTGTGGTGTAGCTGTGGAGCCAGGCTAGTAACCATCACCCTCTGCCTTCTTCCTGTGGTGTAGCTGTGGAGCCAGGCTAGTAACCATCACCCTCTGCCTTCTACCTGTGGTGTAGCTGTGGAGCCAGTCTAGTAACCACCACTCTCTGTCTTCTACCTGTGGTGGAGCTGTGGAGCCAGGCTCGTAACCATCACCCTCTGTCTTCTACCTGTGGTGTAGCTGTGGAGCCAGGCTAGTAACCACCACCCTCTGCCTTCTTCCTGTGGTGTAGCTGTGGAGCCAGGCTAGTAACCATCACCCTCTGTCTTCTTCCTGTGGTGTAGCTGTGGAGCCAGGCTAGTAACCATCACCCTCTGCCTTCTACCTGTGGTGTAGCTGTGGAGCCAGGCTAGTAACCATCACCCTCTGTCTTCTCCCCCTGGTATAGCTGTAGAGCCAGGCTAGTAACCATCACCCTCTGTCTTCTCCCCCTGGTATAGCTGTAGAGCCAGGCTAGTAACCATCACCCTCTGTCTTCTCTCCCTGGTATAGCTGTAGAGCCAGGCTAGTAACCATCACCCTCTGTCTTCTACCTGTCGTGGAGCTGTAGAGCCAGGCTAGTAACCATCACCCTCTGTCTTCTACCTGTGGTGTAGCTGTGGAGCCAGGCTGGTAACCATCACCCTCTGCCTTCTACCTGTGGTGTAGCTGTGGAGCCAGGCTAGTAACCATCACCCTCTGTCTTCTACCTGTGGTGTAGCTGTGGAGCCAGGCTGGTAACCATCACCCTCTGCCTTCTACCTGTGGTGTAGCTGTGGAGCCAGGCTGGTAACCATCACCCTCTGCCTTCTACCTGTGGTGTAGCTGTGGAGCCAGGCTAGTAACCATCACCCTCTGTCTTCTACCTGTGGTGTAGCTGTGGAGCCAGGCTGGTAACCATCACCCTCTGCCTTCTACCTGTGGTGTAGCTGTGGAGCCAGGCTAGTAACCATCACCCTCTGTCTTCTACCTGTGGTGTAGCTGTGGAGCCAGGCTAGTAACCTTGGACACAGTTCAATGTCAGACAGATGTTGCAGGAGCTTTGCGTGATCTACTCGATCAAAGGCTTTGGACATATCAGCAAGTAACACCCTCACCATTGTTAGTTTTTTGGAGTCTGTAACTGTCAGCCAGGAGTGTGTAGCCTTCACAAGGGTGGTAGTAGTGCTGGACTTTGGGAGGTAGGCATACTGATTCGTGCACTCAGATAGAACTGTTGGCATGAGTTTTTTGTTGATGAAGCTCTCCTGGTTTTTTCCAAGGCATGAAGTTAGAGAGATGGGCCTCCAGTCACTCGTTGTACATGGGTTTGACACTTTAGGTATGGGGACACACATTGGCAATCTTCCAGGCAGCAGGAACAGTCCCCTGCCAGTAGGAGGTGAAACCACATAGACTCAAATTCCTCTTTCTCTAGGTCACTTCTTCACTTTGCCTGCATACTGTGGTTCACATACATAGCCACGGCCCCTCCTCTCATCTCCTCTCTGGACTTGTCATTTATGAAAAGCTGATAATTCCCCTGGGATATTTTCATGGGACCATGTTTCAGTAACACATCCAATGTCTGCATTTACTGATTGAAGAAGCAGTTCAAATTCATCCACTTTGTTTATCAGTGACCTTGATTTACAAACAAGCACATTCGGAGTCTCTGGGACGTTTCTGGACGTGTTTGTGACATCACATAATTCACTTAGAACTCTGCATTCACATGAGAGATTGTGTTTTCTAAATATTTTCGGTCTGTTACCTTCGATTGTCAGTATTTTCCTCCGTCTGCCCTTACCAGCTGTAGTCCCTCTCACCTGGCTTCGAGCGCTGCATTATCCCGAAGCACTGAAGTTTGTCTCCGATATGCGGTTCCAGTGGAGGTGCATGTTTTTTGTAAATCTGTAGAAAATGTGATGAGTATTCCACAACTTTTGTACAATCCATCATTGTCAAAGCCGTGCTTAATCCGTTAAAAGAGCAGGGAAAAGTATGCAGAAAAAACCCAACACCAACAAACATTTCAAACATTGTTACTCTGGAGCGGCTGCCTGGAAGCGCCAAGGATGTTGCTTACAAGAAGACAGTGACAGTTGTGTTGGGGGGAGTGTACATTTGTAGCTGTATCGCGCCAACTTCCTCAAAGTGTTAAAGAGCATTGGGGTCCGAGCCCTCTGTCTTGGGGGAATAGAGAGACTAGCCACCCAACCCACTTGGAAAAGAGAGAGAGATGGAGAAAGTAAGGAGTGGGATATCTGGTAGTTTCTAAGAATACTTAATAGGGTTGCTAGGGGAAGTGGTGGAAAACATGGAGGCGGGGGGTTGGATGGAGACATGTTGGCTGGCTAGGGTTGGGGAAATGGGATGAGAGGTTGGGGACGGAGGCCCACTTCTTTTTAGTTTTCTTGTTTGAATACTGTACCAATATTTTTGAATATTGTTCCTGTAACCCCCCCAATTATTTTTTTGTAAAAAAAAATCAACAAAATGTGGTCACAATAAAATAGAATACTTACAGAGAGAACTTTGAGGTATGGTTCTGAGCAAGACTTCACCGACTGGAATGTCTGGTTCTCCCTTTCTCTATCCCCCCTCACTCATACAGTGTCTAACTACAGAAGACCACCACAAAGTCTCAGCTCCTTAATGGCTGAGAAAGACCTTCATGGGATGATATTGGATATAATAGTCAATGTGGTTGTAGGATTGGATGAGTGTAGATCAATGTTTTGCCACACCAAACTTTTCACACAGGCACACATAAGGACAAACTCACACGCTCTTGCACACACTCAAATCAATGTTTTGTCTCTCTCCCTCTTTCCCAGCCTCGTCTAGAGATTAGGAATCCATGTCAGAAGAACCCAGACAAAGAATGGGAACGAGGGAGAGAAAGAAAAAAACTGAATAACTAGTGAGCAGAGAAGAGGGAGAGGGATGGGTGGATGGGGAGAGGAGAGGAGGGAGCCGAAAACTATAAAACTCTCTCCTAAAACTTCCAGCAGTGTGTGTGTGTGTGTGTGTGTGTGTGTGTGTGTGTGTGTGTGTGTGTGTGTGTGTGTGTGTGTGTGTGTGTGTGTGTGTGTGTGTGTGTGTGTGTGTGTGTGTGTGTGTGTGTGTGTGTGTGTGTGTGTGTGTGTGTGTGTGTGTAATTGGCGTTTGATAGTGTTTGCTGAGCGACCGGGTCAGAGAACGATAGTAACCCTGTGAATCTGGATGCCTGCTCCACACACACACACGAACACACACGCGCACACCATGTGGGTCGGCTGGGGGATAAAAGGACTGAGGGAGTCTGTCCCTGCCAGAATTCCCCAGGAGTCCGAGGAGAACTTCACAGGGAAGCTGGAACATTGGAACACAATCAGAATGGGAGGGGGGACTCTCTTCTACCCTACCCCCCCACACACACACACACACACTTCATCATGCTCTATCTATTTGCAAAGGCCAATCAATATTTCTGCTGCCAGTAATTAGATTTAATGGTCTTATTAATGTTTGATTATTATGATGACTAACAGGATGGGTGCGTCTGATTCAGATGGCCTAGCTATCAATTTACCATTATGCACGGTCCCCCGCTGCTGCTGCAGCTGTGTGTGTCTGTCTTTGTGTGTGTGTGTGTGTGTGTGTGTGTGTGTGTGTGTGGTGTGCAATAAACACAATATATAGTTCATAATGATGGTCAACACTGGGTGTCTGCATATGTGGTTTTTAACAAACACACAAAAACGGGTCAGGCAAAGAGTGATGCAATCCACTCTTGGACAACTTAATACACACTGACATACACACCCACACCCACACCCACAGACATGTACGCCTGTTGCCTTTTCACTCCCTGTGGTAGATTCTACAGTACTTACTATAGAATTCTGTGGTAAACTGTAGTATAAGGGAAAGGGGGATACCTAGTCAGTTGTACAACTGAATGCATTCAACTGAACTGTGTCTTCCAAATTTAACCCAACCCCTCTGAATCAGAGTGGTGCGGGGGGCTGCCATAATTGACATCCATGTCTTTGGCGCCCGGGGAACAGTGCGTTGGTTAACTGCCTTGCTCAGGGGCAGAACGACAGATTTTTACCTTGTCAGCTCAGGGATTCAATCCAGCAACCTTTCGGTTACTGGCCCTAATGCTCTAACCACTAGGCTACCTGCCGCTACTATACCACACACTGTAGTATCCCTCGGTCATGTGTAGTACTTACTATAGAATGTTGTAGTATACAGTAGAATAGTAAATACTACAGTCCGCAAAAACATTTTTAACTATAGTAAATACTACAGTATTTGCAGAAGTGAATGACGGCGCTGGAGGGGATGGCTGATGTTTTATTGGCTCTTAACCAACCGTGCTATTTTGTTAGTTTTTTCACATTGTTTGTAACTTGTTTTGTTAATAATGTTGCTGCTACCGTCTCTTATGACCGAAAAGAGCTTCTGGACATCAGAACAGCGATTACTCACCTCGAATTGGACGAAGAATTGTTCTTTAATGAGTCGGACGGGAAGGATATACTCCAAACACCTGAACAGGCCCTCATCCCCGTTGATCGCTGGAGAAAGAAACAGAGATTTTGCGGAAAGAGATTGGGGTGCTTTGTGAAGACCAGGCGACGAGTGGCTAATCTGCCTTTGCCATCCGTACTGTTAGTGAACGTTCAATCGCTGGAAAATACATTTGACGAACTGAAAGCACGTATATCCTACCAACGGGACATTAAAAACTGTTTCACCGAGTCGTGGCTGAACGACGACATTAACAACAAACAGCTGGCGGGTTATTCACTCTATCAGCCTCTGGTAAGAAACGGGGCGGGGGCCTATGTATATTTGTAAACAACAGCTGGTGCACGATATCTAAGGAAGTCTCAAGGTTTTGCTCGCCTGAGGTAGAGTATCTCATGATAAGCTGTAGACCACACTATCTACCTAGAAAGTTTTCATCTGTATTTTTCGTAGCTGTCTACATACAGACCGATGCTGGCACTAAAGTCGCACTCAATAAGCAAACAGGAAAACACTCATCCAGAGGTGGCGCTCCTAGTGGCCAAGAACTTTAATGCAGGGAAACTTACATCAGTTTTATCTATCAGCAAGTTAAATGTGCAACCAGAGTGAGAAAAATTCTAGACCACATTTACTCCACACACAGAGACGTGTACAAAGCTCTCCCTCACCCTGCATTTGGCAAATCTGACCATAATTCTATTCTCCTGATTCCTGCTAACAAGAAAACTTAAAGCAGGAAGCACCAGTGACTCGGTCTATAAAAAAGTGGTCAGATGAAGCAGATGCTAAGCTACAGTTTTGCTAGCACAGACTGGAATGTGTTCCGGGATTCTTCCGATTGCATTGAGGAGTACATCACATGAGTCACTGGTTTCATCAATAAGTGCATTGATGACGTCATCCCCACAGCGACTGTACGCACATACACCAACCAGAAGCCATGGATTACAGGCAGCATTCGCACTGAGCTAAAGGGTAGAGCTGCCGCTTTCAAGGAGTGCGACTCTAACCCAGAAGCTTATAAGAAATCCCGCTATGCCCTCTGACGAACCATCAAACAGGCAAGCGTCAATACAGGACTAAGATCGAATCGTACTACACCGGCTACGACTCTCCTCGGATGTGCCAGGGCTTGCAAACTATTACAGACTACAAAGGGAAGCACAGCCTTAGAGCTGCCAAGTGACACGAGCCTACCAGATGAGCTAAATAACTTCTATGGTCGCTTCGAGGCAAGTAACGCTGAAACGTGCACGAGAGCATCAGCTGTTCCAGGCGACTGTGTGATCACGTTCTCCGCAGACGATGTGAGTAAAGACCTTTATACAGGTCAACATTCACAAGGCCGCAGGGCCAGACAAATTACCAGGACGTGTACTCCGAGCATGCGCTGACCAACTGGCAAGTGTCTTCACAGACATTTTCAACCTCTCCCTGTCTGAGTCTAATACCAACATGTTTCATGCAGACCACCATAGTCCCTGTACCCAAGAACAGTAAGGTAACCTGCCTAAATGACTACTGACCCATAGCACTCATGTCTGTAGCCATGAAATGCTTTGAAAGGCTGGTCATGGCTCACATCAACACCATTATCCCAGAAACCCTAGACCAACTCCAATTTGCATACCGCCCCAACAGATCCACAGATGATGCAGTCTCAAATGCACCACACTGCCCTTTCCCACCTGGACAAAAGGAACACCTATGTGAGAATGCTATTCATTGACTACAGCTCAGTGTTCAACACCATAGTGCCCTCCAAGCGCATCACTAAGCTAAGGACCCTGGGACTAAACACCTCCCTCTGTAACTGGATCCTGGACTTCCTGATGGGCCGCCCCCAGGTGGTAAGGGTAGGTAACAACACCTGTACTCCCTGTTTACTCATGACTGCACGGCCAGGCACGACTCCAACACCATCATTGTTTGCCGATGACACACAACGATGAGAAAGCCTATAGGGAGGAGGTCAGAGATCTGACCGTGTGTTGCAAGGACGACAACCTCTCCCTCAATGTGATCAAGACAAAGGAGATGATTGTGGACTACAGGAAAAGGAGGACAGAGCACGCTCCCATTCTCATCAACGGGGCTGTAGTGGAGCAGGTTGAAGCTTCAAGTTCTTTGGCGTCCACATCACCAACAAACTAACATGGTCCAAGCACACCAAGACAGTCGTGAAGAGGGCATGACAAAACCTATTCCCCCTCAGGAGACTGAAAAGATTTGGCATGGGTCCTCAGATCCTCAAAAGATGTTACACCTGCACCATCGAGAGCATCCTGACTGGTTGCATCACTGCCTGGTATGGCAACTGCTCGGCCTCCGACCACAAGGCACTACAGAGGGTAGTGTGTATGACCCAGTACATCACCAGGGCCAAGCTTCCTGCCATCCAGGACCTCTATATCAGGCGGTGTCAGAGGAAGGCCCTAAAAATTGTCAAAGCTTCCAGCCACCCTAGTTATAGAATGTTCTCTCTGCTACCGCAAGGGCAAGTGGTACCGGAGCGCCAAGTCTAGGTCCAAGAGACTTCTAAACAGCTTCTACCCCAAGCCAAGCCATAAGTCTCCTGAACATCTAATCAAATGGCTACCCAGACTATTTGCATTGCCCCACCCCCACCCTCTTCTACACTGCTGCTACTCTCTGTTATTATCTATGCATAGTCACTTTAATAACTCTACCTACATGTACATATTACCTCAATTACCTCAACACCGGTGCCCCCGCACATTGACTCTGTACCGGTACCACCTGTATATAGCCCCGCTATTGTTATTTACTGCTGCTCTTTAATTATTTGTTATTCCTATCTCTTACTTTTTTTTAGGTATTTTCTTAAAACTGCATTGTTGGTTAAGGACTTGTAAGTAAGAATTTCACTGTAAGGTCTACTACACCTGCTGTATTAGGCGCATGTGACAAATAACATTTGATTTGATTGGATATATCCAGCCCAATCCACTCCCCCAATAATGCAATTTGTGCCACCCGTAATTGAGAAACCTACATGCCAAGTATAGACCATATATTGTGTTCCCTATAGGTTATTGGAAAAAGCAGAAGCTCTGAACTTTCTGGTCAGACCATAGTTCTACTTAGCTACAGGTTATGGAAAATGTGTTTAGTATTTCTCCAGTGGGTTTCCTGAAAGAGAAGGCCTTATTCTTTTTGAAAGATAATTAAAAAAGAGACTATAGTTAATGCTACGATAAATACTACAGTATACTACAGTCTGTGAAAACACTACAGTAAATACTGCAGTATACTACAGTAAATTCCACAAAAACACTACAGTAAATACTACAGTATAGTACAGTCTGTGAAAACACTACTGGAAATACTACAGTATACTACAGTACATTCTGCAAAAACACTACAGTGAATACTATAGTATTTACACTATAGTATCACACACACACACACACACACACACACACACACACACACACACACACACACACACACATAACCTGTAACACCCAGCTTGACCTTCCAGACACTCCTTCCACTCCAAGGTCAGGACAGGAAGAGGGGGAGAGAGGGGAAAAGGGGTGGAGGGAGTGGATAGATAGATAGAGGATGTATCTGCTCTCTCTCCGCAGTTACTGTAAGAGTGTGACCTTTTATGGTGTGTGAGTGTGTGTGTGTCTGTGTGTAAATAGTTGCCCTGCTTCCAACTATGTGACACAGGCTGCTCTATTTAAACAGAGGGCAGTTTTCTACTTTACATGAAGGATACCCACCGTTGTTCTTTGCAGTTAACAAATGAGTGAGGGGACTTTCAACCCCTCCTGCCCGTCCCTTGGCATCCATCCATCTCTCTTCCTTCCTTTGCTTATGGTGGGGTTTTTTCCCCTGAACTTCCTCTCTCTAACTTACTCTCGTTCGCTCTCTCGCTCTCTCTTTACATCTTTACATTTCGTACAGTTTAAATCTCTTCATTGTTAATAAGAAAACAGAGGTTTCAGGTCTGGCTCTGGGAGGGGAGGGAGGGTGGTGGTGTGGCAGCCATCTTGTCTGCCAGGTCTACATTCCTGTAGTCAAGCAGGATAAATATTATCTCAGCTCACAAAATGTAGAGTAACAGTCGACCTATTGTCTAAGAGTATCTGGCATTATACAGGTGTAGGATCTTAATTTGACAAGTTTCTCACAGCAGGAAAATAATGCTGCAGCAACAGGACATGTGAGTTATTGTGTGGATTATAATGAATGGACATTTTTGTAGCAAATCAAGTCTGACATTTTAAAGTGGAATTTACAAACTTCACTCCGCTCACCCTTTCCTCCACTGACACTGACCAAAAAGGGACACCGTCATCCAGCTGATGGCGAAACTCGAGTCGCACCGCATTATTCAGAGTCATGTACAAATTCATGTTGTTACTCCTATGAACAGAGAAAGTGAACTATTCCTCGATATTAAAAAAGACCAAAGTCGCTAATAATAACAACAAAGTAATCCTATCGATATACTTTCCCACTCATTCATTACTGCTACAGTGCTTGTTATGGCACTCAGTTGAAATAGGAAGAACGCACATTTTATGGCTTATAAAAGTGTTGAATACAAAGTCTTGACAGTGGTGAGTAAGAACTTAATAAACCTGACCTCACTCATAAAAACAGCATCTCTTTTCTGTATTCGTTGACAGTCTCTCTCTAGTCGTGGTTTTAAACGTTTTGAAATCTTACAGTATCAACTTTGCTGTAGCTTTCTTTTATGTCTGCTACGTTACTGCAGACACAGGCATTGGAGTCATCCGATTAACCAACGGTAGGCCTATAGTGCACTTGACGAATCGAGCGCAGAGCCATGCAATCTCCATAGACAAACATTGCCAGTAGAATGGCCTTACTGAAGATCTCAGCGACTTTCAACATGGCACCGTCATATGATGCCACCTTTCCAACAAGTCAGATCGTCAAATTTCTGCCTTTGCTAGAGCTGCCCGGTCAACTGTAAGTGCTGTTATTGTGATGTGACATCTACTTTGTGCATGACACAAGTAACTTTTTCAACAATTGTTCACAGACATTATTTCACTTATAATTCACTGTAACACAATTCCAGTGGGTCAGAAGTTTACATACACTAAGTTGACTGTGCCTTTAAACAGCTTGGAAAATTCCAGAAAATTATGTCATGGCTTTAGAAGCTTATTTTTGAGTCAATTGGAGGTGTACCTGTGGATGTATTTCAAGGCCTACCTTCAAACTCAGTGCCTCTTTGCTTGACATCATGGGAAAATCAAAAGAAATCAGCTAAGACCTCAGAAAAAAATTGTAGACCTCCACAAGTCTAGTTCATCCTTGGGAGCAATTTGGGAGCAATTTCCAAACGCCTGAAGGTACCACGTTCATCTGTACAAACAATAGTACGCAAGTATAAACACCATGGGACCACGCAGCCGCCATACCGCTCAGGAAGGAGACACGTTCTATCTCCTAGAGATGAACGTACTTTTGTGCGAAAAGTGCAAATCAATCCCAGAACAACAGCAAATGACCTTGTGAAGATGCTGGAGGAAACAGGTAAAAAAGTATCTATATCCACAGTAACACGAGTCCTATATCGACATAACCTGAAAGGCCGCTCAGCAAGGAAGAAGCCACTGCTCCAAAACCGCCATAAAAAAAACAGTCTACGGTTTGCAACTGCACCTCGGGACAAAGATCGTACTTTATTGTCCTCTGGTCTGATGAAACAAAAATAGAACTGTTTGGCCATAATGACCATCGTTATGTTTGGAGGAAAAAGGGGGAGGCTTGCAAGCTGAAGAACACCATCCCAACCGTGAAGCACGGGGGTGGCAGCATCATGTTATGGGGGTGCTTTGCTGCAGGAGGGACTGGTGCACTTCACATAAATAGATGGCATCATGAGGGAGGAACATTTTGTGGATATATTGAAGCAACATCTCAAGACATCAGTCAGGAAGTTAAAGCTTGGTCACAAATGGGTTTTCCAAATGGACAATGACCCCAAGCATACTTCCAAAGTTGTGGCAAAACGGCATAAGGGCAACAAAGTCAAGGTATTTAAAAAAATAATAATAATAATAATATTTTTTAAATATATATATTTTTATTTTAAATATATATTTTTAAGGGGTGGATCAGCTTAATATTGCGGAAAGAATGTTGCTTCCATCAATGTAATTGTCTGCAAAGTCAAGGTATTGGAGTGGCCATCACAAAGCCCTGACCTCAATCCTATAGAAAATTTGTGGGCAGAACTGAATAAGCGTGTGCGAGCAAGGAGGCCTACAAACCTGACTCAGTTACACCAGCTCTGTCAGGAGGAATGGGCCAAAATTCACCCAACTTATTGTGGGAAGCGTGTGGAAGGCTACCCGAAACGTTTGACCCAAGTTAAACAATTTAAAGGCAATGCTACCAAATACTAATTGAGTGTATGTAAACTTCTGACCCACTGGGAATGTGATGAAAGAAATAAAAGCTGAAATAAATAGTTCTCGCTATTATTATTCTGACATTTCACATTCTTAAAATAAAGTGGTGATCCTAGCTGACCCAAGACAGGGAATTTTTACTTGGATTAAACTGAGTTTAAATGTATTTGGTTAAGTATGTAAACTTCTGACTTCAACTGTATATATTGTATTGTAAGTCATTGAACACTGGTCACTATAATAATGTTTACATACAAACACGCCATTATATGTATATACAGTATTCTGGTCCCTGACATTGCTCGTTCTGAAATGTCTTAATTATGTGTGTATTGTATTTATTTTTATTTTTATTGCTAGGTATTACTGCACTGTTGGAGCTAGAAACACAAGCATTTCACTGCACCTGCGATAACAAATGCAAATCTATGTACACGGCCAATAAACGCTGATTTGATTTGTCTATTCACTGAGCATTCACCCTTCTAGGACAGCACAGCCATTTAGGAGACCTCTTATGAGATAGCAGCTGTGAAGGTTGAGTTCCTAAATAGAGATTGAGTGTTTGGGACATTAAGTGACCTAGAAATGGCTGACTGGACAGCAACAAGCACAGATCAATATTGATGGCCCCAAGGCCTTGCTAAAAAGCTTAAGCAACTTCCACTAACATAGGATGCTTTTCAACCACCCTCCATCTCTCTCTACCCCCCCACTCTCTCTCTACCCCCCCACTCTCTCTCTCTCTCTCTCTCTCTCTCTCTCTCTCTCTCTCTCTCTCTCTCTCTCTCTCTCTCTCTCTCTCTCTCTCTCTCTCTCTCTCTCTCTCTCTCTCTCTCTCTCTCTCTCGGACACGCACACTTGCACACACACACACGGACACGTACACTTGCACACACAAACACGGACACGCACATGTGCACACACACACACGGACACTCACACATTCACACACACACACACAAGTTGGCAATTTCCTCCTTAATGAGACGTGAGGGAGTGAGCTGAGGAGTAGAGGTTTGGTCTTGTAATCTGGTTAACTGTAATCTAATCTCATCTAATCTGATATAATGTAATCTAATGGTGCTGCTGTTTGTTCCTGACTGCTCGTGATGCAGTACCATACTATTTCTGACACTTACCCTCATCCAACCAATGTGTGTGTGTGTGCATGTGTGTGTCTGTTAGTGAGTGTGTGGTGTGTATGTGTGTGTGTTGGGTGGGAGGGAGGGAGAGGTGTTCTGATGGGGGCATCTAAGGTCGCATTCTATAACAGTAACAGCACGTGAGTTGAAGAATGCTTAATATATGGTCTGTAACAAGAGAAGAAAGAAACAAAAAGCACACACACACACACACACACACATGCAAATACACACGCATAATACACACTCCAGCTCAATATATTACCTATCCCAGATGTCTCTCGTCCAATCCCCTCTCACCTCGTAAAAATGTTTCTCCATCTACTGGCTTATCAACCACATCTATTACAACAGTGTGTGTTTGTGTGTGTGTGTGTCTGCACGCGCACAAGTCTGCATTCATGTGCTCTGAACTTGACCTGAGCAGGATTGTGATTGATGTAGTGTGCAATTGAGTGATTTGGTGGTTGTGTACCACGGTATTAGGGAATAAACAGAATAAGTCCAGAGAGCAGTTTAGGAGCCGCAGACCTTCACTTCACCCTGATATAGCCTTAGAGAGTTAGGGAGAGAGACACAAAGCACACACACGTATGTGCAGACTTACCTGTACATGTTTGAAAGTGCCACACACACAGGCAATGCCATCGCCATTTGATTCCAGCTGTATTGATGTCTCTGTATCACACACATACAGCAGAACATAACATGTAACATATGCCGCTGCTACCTCTTTGATGCTCCAGATACACAGTACTGTATTCTATGGCCCATGTACCTACACAAAACATACTACCGTACACACACACACACACACACACACACACACACACACACACACACACACACACACACACACACACACACACACACACACACGCGCTCCCTATGAAACAGCATGTGTTTCATTTAGCTGTGGGATTAACAGTACACTTCTCTGATGGTTGCTGAAAACAGATGTCGCTGACATGGTTCCTTTTCTAATCAGCGGATGTGTTTGTGTGTATTGGATGTAACTATGTTTTATGATTCCTCTCTCTCTCTCTCTCTGTCTCTCTCCCTTCTCTCTCTCTCCATCTCTCTCTCCCCCAGCCTGATGAGCTGACCAATGCGTTGGAGATCAGTAACATAGTGTTCACCAGTCTGTTTGCCTTGGAGATGTTACTCAAGGTGTTGGTCTATGGGCCATTCGGATACATCAAAAACCCCTACAACATTTTTGACGGAATCATAGTGGTCATCAGGTAAGGTCTAACACACAACAAACTACACCAGATTGTCGTTCATCTCTCATGGACAGAAGCACGTAGCATAAACGGTAGTAGCATCTGTCGACAGACTGTGGGATGCCACGACTAACGAGGAACTTTCACACTGGGCGCAGACGTCAGTTGAACGTCTAGTTTTGATTTACATTTGGTTGTCGTCAACTAACGTGCATTCAATGTGAAATGAACAAAAAAAATGTACCGTGTTGTTGGATGAAATGCCCTTACGTTGATGACTTTTGCAAATCCAATTAGTTTCCACGTTGATTCCACATCATCAAATTCATTTTGGGGGTGTTGAAGTGACGTGGGAACAACATTGAGTCAACCAGTTTTTGCACAGTGGGTTGTTCCGCTATGCAGGTTTTTTGTCACTGATCATTTGGACAAATCAGGCGCTCGCATCTTTCAAATTTAGGAAGGGGAGGGCCCATATACTTGCCTGAAACTGTCTGAGAGTTTCTGTTTAGAGAGTTAGAGACATTTCTAGTCTTGTCAGTACTGTTTCAATATAACACATCTCCCCCAAAACTAAATTGAGCATCCGACACAATTACGCGATATTTTTTATTGATTTATTTGATTTAACTTTTATTTAACCAGGAAAAGCCCATTGAGACCCAGAGTCTCTTTTCAAGAGAAACCTGGCCAAGAAGGCAGCAACAATCAATACATTACAGAATTAAAACATACAACAATGCAATACAACAACATGATCCAGCCTTTAAATTCATTCAGTGGCACTAACATATCTAGATGAAGCATGGATTGTAGACTATTCCGTGCCTCTGGTGCACAAGACGAGAAGGCAGTCTTTCGTAGTATTTTAGTTCTGGGTGTCCGAGATTAGGTTGTCATAAACAAGGCAGTGTTTGATTGACATGACAAATTAGTTTCGAACTTATGGCACACTGACAGTCTTTACTGTGTACGATATCAAGGCCTCACTTTTCAGATCACTCTCCTTCCAATGAGTGGCTTATCCTGTAGCGGACACTGAATACGCGCGATCCTCTGTAGCTCAGTTGGTAGAGCATGGTGCTTGCAACACCAGGATATTGGGTTGATTACCAGTAGGTAAAACAAATGTATGCATTCTGGACTGTAAGTCGCTTTGGATAAAAGCGTCTGCTAAATGGCATATAGTATATTTAAGCAGTAAGGCCCGAGCGGGTGTGCTATATGGCCTGTATACCACGACTAAGGGCTGTTCTTAGGCACTCCACAACCCCTATGGTGTCTTTTTTCGATTATAAACGGGTTACCAGCGTAATTAGAGCAGTAAAAATGTATGTTTTGTCATACCTTTGGTATAGGGTCTGATATACCACGTCTGTCAGCCGATCAGCATTCAGGTCTCGAACCACCCAGTTTATAAACATAATTACCATGTGTTCTCTATCTCTCCCCAGTGTATGGGAGATCGTGGGTCAGCAGGGCGGTGGTCTGTCTGTGTTGCGTACCTTCAGGCTGATGCGGGTGTTGAAGCTCGTGCGCTTCATGCCCGCTCTGCAGAGACAGCTGGTGGTGCTGATGAAGACCATGGACAACGTGGCCACCTTCTGCATGCTACTCATGCTCTTCATTTTCATCTTCAGGTATGGGCCTATGCGAAATGTGTTAAAAAAAATAAGTCATTTGGACACATATGTCAGACACACAAGCTGACACGGTTATATAGAAATGAGGGGTAGCCTTTATCGTCATTGTCTCAACGTGAGGAGGGAAAGAAGGAGGTGGAGGGGAGGGAGAAGGACACTAGGTGGTACAGACAAGTAAAAAATGTGCATACAGAGTGGTTGATAAAGAGGGATGGATAAAGAGAAAAATTGAGGGTGCTAGATAGGTAGGTCGAGAGAAAGGGAAGAGGAAGACAGAGAGGTAAAGAGTGCTCCACTTCGTCAGAAATCTGGCGGGGAATAAACAAACAAAAGAGACGTATGCCAGGAGGAATGAGAACGGGAGGATAGAATGACACGTACGAGTGGAGATTCCCTCTTTTCATCAGCATCCCTCGTGCATCCTGTTTAGCCACTGGCAAGCTCAGCAAAATGAAATCTATGTGTAAGTTCTATACAGCCTACACACACGCTCGCACACATACACACACGCTCGCACATATACACACACACGCTCACACACGCACACACACACACACACACACACACACACACACACACACACACACACACACACACACACACACACACACACACACATACACACACACATACACATACACATACACATACACATACACATACACACACAGACACACAGACACACACACACACACACACATACACATACACATACACATACACATACACATACACACACAGACACACACACAGTAGTTTGACTAGAACAGTGTGCTTAGACAAACACCCACTGAGTGTTTGAGTGAAGAGGAGCCAAGTTCACAGACTAGAGGCATAGTCACTGATCCCTCTACACCCACAAACTAGCCGCATTGCTGTCTAGTCAGAATAACACATAGAATACACACACATATCCCATGGGTTCAGTTCTTTGCTATTCATAATTACACAACAAGAGAACAACAGCAGACTGAAACAGTGGGAGGCTGAATCTATCTATCTTCTTTTCTCCTGCCGTGACTCCCTTTGGTGACCGCTCTCTCTCTCTGTCTCTCTCCTCTCTCTACCTCTCCATCCTTCCCTCTCTCTTCCTCTATCCTCCCGCTCCTTCTCTCTCCGTCAGTATCCTGGGCATGCATCTGTTTGGCTGTAAGTTTGGATCAGAGAGAGATGGAGACACTCTACCAGACAGGAAGAACTTTGACTCTCTGCTCTGGGCCATCGTCACTGTGTTTCAGGTGAGATCTCTCTACCGCTCTATCACTCTCCCTCCCTCTCCCTTTTTCACTCCAAAATCAAAGTCTGACAGACGTTTCCAAACTTGGCCGACTATCAAGATGAGTCCATATGGGCAATCTGTTGTGTAGGTCCAACTACACATCAAATGAATGTGAAAAAGGACAGCTGCTCTCTATTTTCTCTCTTCCTATTTTCTTATCTCTTCACTATCTACATCTCTCTACATCTCTCCAACTCTCCACATCTCTCCCTCTCCATATCTCTCTACATCTCTCCACACCTCTCCCTCTCCACATCTCTCCCTCTCTACATCTCTCTACATCTCCCCACACCTCTCCCTCTCCACATCTCTCCCTCTCCACATCTCTCCCTCTCCACATCTCTCCACTCTCTATATCTCTCCCTCTCCACATCGCTCCCTCTCTACATCTCTCTACATCTCTCCACACCTCTCCCTCTCCACATCTCTCCCTCTCCACATCTCTCCCTCTCTACATCTCTCTACATCTCTCCAACTCTCTACATCTCTCCAACTCTCCACATCTCTCCACATCTCTCCCTCTCCACATCTCTCCACTCTCTACATCTCTCCCTCTCTACATATATCTCCACTCTCCACATCTCCCCCCACCACATCTCTCCACTCTCTACATCTCTCCACTCTCTACATCTCTCCACTCTCTACTTCTCTCCACTCTCTACATCTCTCCCTCTCTACATCTCTCCACATCTCTCCACTCTCTATATCTCTCCCTATCTACATCTCTCCACATCTCTCCACTCTCTACATCTCTCCCTCTCTACATATATCTCCACTCTCCACATCTCCCCCCACCACATCTCTCCACTCTCTACATCTCTCAACTCTCTACATCTCTCCACTCTCTACATCTCTCCACTCTTTACATCTCTCCACTCTCTAAATTTCTCCACTCTCTACATCTCTCCCTCTACATCTCTCCACTCTCTACCTCTCTCCACTCTCTACATCTCTCCACTCTCAAAATCTCTCCACTCTCTACATTTCTCCCTCCCTCCCTCCAGATCCTAACTCAAGAGGACTGGAACAAGGTGCTGTATAATGGTATGGCTTCCACCACTCCTGTGGCTGCTCTCTACTTCATCGCCCTCATGACCTTTGGGAACTACGTCCTCTTCAACCTGCTGGTGGCCATCTTGGTCGAAGGCTTTCAGACTGAGGTAAACTAAGTAAACAAAATAACCCACACAGGCACATAACGAGCTGGAAACACAGACGTGGGCTGAGGGCTTGGCCCATTCATCTGTGTCAATGTATTAATATACATTATCTTAAATAGTTTATTCCTCCACCTTGACACTCACCCTACATCTGTTTTTTATTCTCTAATTGTGTCACTCTTTCTACTCCAAAAGATGTCCTCCCGTTCTCTCCTCCTCCCCTTTCTTGCACATTCTCTTCAGCAGACAGGCCATACCCTTTCTCCATCCATCCATCCATCCCTCCATCCCTCTCTCTTTTCTCATAATTACAGTTGTCATATTTAACGATATTCACATTTGACTTGAAGTGATGTCAACCATCATCAGGACAATATGCCTGCATCACAATCACATTCTTGCTCCTATCTGATCCCCTTTTACATTCCTCCTTTTTGTTATCCCGCCCTTCTACTCTCCACTCATAAAACACAATACAAATCTCTCTCTCCACATAGCCACGATTCTTCTCTGAACGCGAGGGCGAGAGAAAGAGAGGGATACTGAGAGAGGGAAAGAGAGCGGGACGTAGGAAAACAGAGAGAGATAGAGAGACACAGAAAGGACAGAGAGTAAGGATGAATGTATGTTTTTGTTGAGAGTTTGATAGCATAGGTTTCATCTCTGCTATAAGAATGTATTCAGAGCAGCCCTGCTAGACATCGACTTTAACGGTTGTCTCGACAAAGAGAGTCAAAGAACTAAATCATTCTTGTTTGGCCTCTGCTTTGTTTTAATTGAACATTCCGTCTGATTCTTTTGCTCATTCATCTTTCTCTGTCCCTCTCTCATTATCTCTCTCTTTCTTTCTCGGGAATTGTGACAGCACCTGTGCTTTGATGTCTTGTGCTCTTTGAAAGAAGGTAGCACAGCGTAGAGGAGAAGAGGAGAGGGGAGGAGATAAGGATAGACAGGATAGACGAGCAGACGGACTCATATTTAAAAAAACAGATGAATTGGTCCGCTTTCTAGTTATTAGTCGTTACAACAGTCTGGTTTCTAGGTCTGTTATCTAGTAGTCATTGTGTCCAGAATAGCACAGTTATTTATGTTCAACATCTACTTTATCAGGCATCATGCAGCTCAGTTAGGAATGCATCCGTTAGGAAGATATTCTTCATAGCCAGAGAGAAGCGACTGTGGCTATGGAATAAACACAGCAATTAGCTTAATCATTTATGGAGTACAATAGGTAGCTGGAAAAGTTACCATGCCTTTTTATGCTATGCAAGTCTTGTTTTTAACCCTTGTGTGGTGTTTATGTTTATGTTTTTGTTATTCACCCAATGTTCGAGGGTCTGATGGACCCACAACATTATTGGGTTTTTAAAACAATACAGCCATAACAACTTATGTAAAAATACTTAATACTTAGATGTTGACTTATATCAATTACAAGCAATATAGACAGCATACATGGTGAATATTTGCCATTTACCTCCGCTAGATCACATTTATCAATAAAAGCGCTATTTGTTTGTGAACAAAAATCAAGACATAGGTGGAATAAATCATGTTTATCTTGAACAAATATAAGTGAAACAAGGTTTTCATCTCTATTGATGTTTATTGCTTTGAACTGAACAAATTGGAAGGACATATGTACATACAGTATTTTATGGAAATTCTAAATGAGCCCCATTGAACACAAATTAAGGCTGGTCTACACACCACATGAGGGATAGAGTTTTACTCTGTGTATGTTGCAAATGCATTTCTTGCACTTGATGCATGTGTAATGTGTCTTCCTGTCCTTCTTGGGTCCACACACATCGTAGTGCTTCTACTTGTTGCTACCGGCTGCAATCTAGAATGATAAAAACACTTAGTTCAGGAATTTTACTAACATCTCACTCACTCACATACAGTTGAAGTCAGAAGTTTGCATACACTTAGGTTGGAGTCATTAAAACTCGTTTTTCAACCACTCCACACATTTCTTGTTAACAAACTATAGTTTTGGCAAGTCGGTTAGGACATCTACTTGGTGCATGACACAAGTCATTTTTCCAACAATTGTTTACAGACAGGTTATTTAACTTATAATTCACTGTATCACAATTCCAGTGGGTCAGAAGTTTATATACACTAAGTTGACTGTGCCTTTAAACAGCTTGGAAAATTCCAGAAAATGATTTTGAAGCTGAAGCTTGAAGCTTCTGATAGGCTAATTGACATAATTTGAGTCAATTGGAGGTGTACCTGTGGATGTATTTCAGGGCCTACCTTCAAACTCAGGACCTCTTGCTTGACTTCATGGGAAGTCAGCCAAGACCTCAGAAAAACAATTGTAGACCTCCACAAGTCTGGTTCATCCTTGGGAGCAATTTCCAAACGCCTGAAAGTACCACGTTCATATGTACAAACAATAGTATGCAAGTATAAACACCATGGGACCACGCAGCCGTCATACCGCTCAGGAGGGAGACGCGTTCTGTCTCCTAGAGATGAACATACGTTGGTGCAAAAAGTGCAAATCAATCCCAGAACAACAGCAAAGGACCTTGTGAAGATGCTGGAGGAAACAGGTACAAAGGTATCTATATCCATAGTAAAACAAGTCCTATATCAACATAACCTGAAAGACCGCTCAGTAAGGAAGAAGCCACTGCTCCAAAACCGCTATAAAAAAAGCCAGACTACGGTTTTCAACTGCACATGGGGACTAAGATAGTACTTTTTGGAGAAATGTCCTCTGGTCTGATGAAACAAAAATAGAACTGCTTGGCCATAATGACCATCGTTATGTTTGGAGGAAAAAGGGGGAGGCTTGCAAGCCGAAGAACACCATCCCAACCGTGAAGCACGGGGGTGGCAGCATCATGTTGTGGGGGGGCTTTGCTGCAGGAGGGACTGGTGCACTTCACAAAATAGATGGCATCATTAGGCAGGAAAAGTATGTGGATATATGGAGGCAACATCTCAAGACACCAGTCAGGAAGTTTAAGCTTGGTCACAAATGGGTCTCCCAAATGGACAATGACCCCAAGCATACTTCCAAAGTTGTGGCAAAATGGCTTAAGGACAACAAAGTCAAGGTATTGGAGTGGCCATCACTAAGCCCTGACCTCAATCCTATTGAAAGTTTGTGGGCAGAACTGAATAAGCGTGTGCGAGCTAGGAGGCCTACAAACCTGACTCAGTTACACCAGCTCTGTCAGGAGGAAGGGGCCAAAATTAACCCAACGTATTGTGGGAAGCTTGTGGAAGGCTACCCGAAATGGTTGACCCAAGTTAATCAATTTAATGGCAATGCTGCCAAATACTAATTGAGTGCATGTAAACTTCTGACCAACTGGGAATGTGATGAAAGAAATAAAAGCTTAAATAAATAGTCCTCTCTACCATTATTCTGACATTTCACATTCTTAAAATAAAGTGGTGATTCTAACTGACCTAAGACAGGGAATTTTTACTTGGATTAAATGTCAGGAATTGTGAAAAACTGAGTTTATATGTATTTGGCTAAGGTGTATGTAAACTTCCGACTTCATCTGTATATAGTTACAGCAGGCCAAGGTAGGAGAGTCGGACACACACACATGCAACAACATCACTCACACTTACTTCTGGTATAGAAGTTTTGGTTCTGTGGGACAGGCGGATGGCGCACCAGCATCCTCCTCCTGAACCCTTCTCATGATGGCTGCAGAAGCTGGGGTCCTTGGGATATGTTGCCTCCTCTGGATTTGAGGTCTAACCAATGCCTTGCCCAGCTCTTCGAGAAAGAGTTGTCTCCTCTGGAGCTTCCCTCTGTTATAATCTGGGTTCAACGGCATCCAGATGACAAACCCGTTGTACTCCGAGATGTCCAAGATGTTGAAGAATATCACAAGTGGCCAGCGTAGGGTTCTTCTTTTGCAGCTGTAGCCAGTCACCAGCTTGTCTAAATTGTCCACCTCTCCTTTTGTGGCATTGCAATCCATTATGATTTCTGTTTTTTGATGTTCTTGGCCACAGATTCTCCCATCCCTATGCAGCGTACTTATGAGTACCACATTTTTGCCTTTCTTTGGCACGTAGGAGACTAGGGACGTGTCGGCCGTGAACACAAACTGAGAGGTAATGATAGGCCTGTATTCAACAGCTGACGTGTGAGCTCTGGCTTGTTTTTTTTTGTACTGTTCCTACCATCGTCCTGTCCCAGCTTTTGCAAAATAAAAAAGTTATTGCATATGATGTTGTTGCCACGGAGTCCCCGTGTCACATCCAGGACAACCTGCATCCCTTGGTTCTTCTCAGGTGCTCCTCCATCTGTCTTCCCCGTATACACTTGCAAGTTCCACACATATAATGAAGCAGCATCACAGGCAGCCCAGATCTTGATTCCATATTTTGCGGGTTTAGACGGTATGTACTGTCTGAAGGAGCAGCAGCCCCTAAATTCCAAAAATTGCTCATCAACAGTAATGTTTGGCCCAGGGTTGTAAAAGAGGGGAAGGCGGTCCATCCACTTGTCCCACACTGACCTGATTGCAGCTAGCTTGTCTCTCTGCCAACGAGCTCGTCTGGTGTCTCGGTTATCGAAGCAGATAATCCTGGAGATAATGTGGAAGTTTTCCAGAGACATTGTTGCACAGAAAAGTTATCTGCCAGATTCTATATCCCACAGGGATTCTGTGGATTCCCCATTGGATCGGAAAACACCAGCAAGGATAAGAACCCCAAAGTATGCATGTAAATGAGTTTGGTCCATCTCCTTCCATCTCTCTCCAAAAACACGCCTTCCCTCCAAATTAGTGCAGTTCAGAATGATTTTCTGGATGGTGTCTGGGATGAACAGTTCAAAAGAAGACTTTATGTCCTGCACATGAGTAACCACCATCCGCGTCAGCCCTGGTTGCATCCTTATCACATTGGCAGCCATGCGGGGTGGCTCATTCCTTGGGCAAGAACATTTCCCCAAAAAATGACATCCATATTTCTCCTCATGCAGGCTGCTTATGAGCTCCTCATGCAGGCTGCTCAGCTAGCTGCTGACAGGCTGGTCCTGGGGCTGGCTGAGGGTCAATCTCATCCTCTTCTTCCAACTCACTGTCAGACTCTGAATTGACAGAGACATGATCCTCATATTCATAAAATTCTTTATCTTCCAAAGTGGAAGACTCTCCATCCACACTAGCTTCTCTCTGCAAAAATAATTTCAATTTTTTTGTTGTTGAAAAAACCTAAGAAAGAAATTTAGAAACCAACCAAAAACACAGAGAACCAGAAAACCTTAGCTTACGCCTTCACTATGGTGAAACACTAACACAATACAGAAATACACTAAGAAAAAAGATGGAACAGCATGGCAGAAAACAGCTCATTGTGATTGAAGAATTCATAGAATCAAATCACTTCTGGGAACAGACTACACAAAAAACAACACGAAGAGTTACCTATCCAAAATGGAGATGTATGGATAAAACACTTCTCCAACCTTTTCGGCCATATAAAAAAAGAAGCAAAAGCTTAGAATCTTTAAATCAGCTATTAAAGAGTACCAGAACCCACTGAATTATCCAGTTACCTTGTGTGAGCTACAGGACTAAATACAAACCCTCCAACCAAAAAAAGCCTGTGGTGTTGATGGTATACTAAACAAAATGATAAAATATATATACCACACATTGGCTATTCTTAAACTCTTCAACATTAACCTCAGCTCTGGCATCTTCCCTAATATTTGGGACAAAGGCCTGATAATTACCGTAGGATATGCGTCAGCAGCAATCTCTGAAAAAATCCTCTGCATTATCATCAACAGCACTCCAACATGTCCTCAGTGAAAATAATGTCCTGAGTACATGTCAAATTGGCTTCTTACCAAAATACCGTATGATAGACCACGTATTCACCCTGCACACCCTTATTGATAAACAAACAAAACAAAGCAAAAGCAAAGTCTTCTCATGCTTTTGACTCAATTTGGCATGAGGGTCTGCTATACAAATGGATGGAAAGTGGTGTTGGGGAAAAACATACAACATTATAAAATCCATGTACACAAACCACAAGTGTGTGGTAAAAATTGGCAATAAACACACAGATTTCTTTCCTCAGGGCCGTGGGGTGAGACAGGGAGCCCCACCCTCTTCAGCAGCTTGAGCCTCACCCTCTTCAACATATATATCAATGCATTGGTGAGGGCACTAGAACAGTCTGTAGCACCCAGCCTCACCCTACTGGACTAAGAAATCAAATGTTTACTGTTTCCAGATGATCTGGTGCTTCTGTCCCCAACCAAGGAGGGCATACAGCAGCACCTAGATCTTCTGCACAGATTATGTCAGACTTGGGCCCTGACAGTGAATCTCACTAAGACAAAAATAATGATGTTCAAAAAAAGATCCAGTTGCCAAGACAACACATACAAATTCTATGTAGACACTATTGTCCTAGAGCACACAAAGAATCTACCTCGGCCTAAACATCAACACCACAGATAACTTCCACAAGGCTGTGAACGATATACGAGACAAGGCAAGAAGGGCCTTCTATGCCATCAAAAGGAACATAAAACTCAACATCCCAATTAGGATCTGGCTAAAAATACTTCAATCAGTTGTCGAACCCATAACCCTCTATGGTTGTGAGGTCTGGGGTCCACTCACCAACCAAGAATTCACAAAATGTGTCAAACACCAAATTGAGACTGCATTCAGAATTCTGCAAAAATATACCTTGTGTACAAGTAAAACCCCAAACAATGCATGCAGGGCATGTTCTGAGGCTTTGTTCACAAACACAAACAGACCCTACAGAGTCCCAGGACAGAAACACATTTAGACCCAACCAAATGACGAGAAAACAAAAAGAGAACTATTTGACGCACTGGAAAGAATCAACCAAAAAAAAGGAGCAAATTGGAATCTGGCCCTAAACAGAGACCTGGAACAGATCTAGGATGATATGTATTATCATCTCACCAGTGTAGACTCCACATTACAACACACACACTAACACACACTGTCTCCCCAATCCCGAGGCCTGATGTCCAAAACTGTTAAGCTGCAGCATTAGCCTCGACTTCCCCACCTCTTCGCTTCCTCTCCTTCTCTTCCTCTCCTCCTCTCCTTGTCGTCCTCTCCTTTTCTCAGTTCATTTGAAAGCTGTTTGCTTAAATTCATTCACTTTTTTTTTTCTTACATCCTTTTCTGCAAACACAGAGTTTATTTTTAGTTGGCCGAACTTTGCAGTGCGTCAGGGTTGCTAGGTAACGATCGGGTGAATGACGTGAGTTGGGATGAGAGATGTTATGTTCTGGAGCCATGTCCTGGTACACACACACATACACAGACACACGTACACACATACACACACGCCTCGTCGCTCCCTGTCCCCACAAATGGCTGGACATGATGACATGGGGGGGGGGGGGGGCTCTGTTAGCTTCACAGCTGTAGGCTCTGTTACAGTGTGCTGTGCTGTGCTGTGTACCCTCCACTTATGACTCATAAGTGACTGAATGACTTACTGTATAACTCATGGCTAAAATCCGTATAATTGCACACAAGACCATATGCTATGGCATTGAGCTGAGCTCAGTTTTCCTGTGTGTTATTGCTACTCAACTGCATTCTGCTATGATTGGAGTTTGAGCGTCGCTACAGTGTATACAGAGTATACTGATGGGATTTCTCTTCTCTACTGTGTCTGTGTCTCTTTAGCATGTAGCAGAATATATACATTATATATCTACCTGATCAACCTAATTCTCTTTCTGCTTTGTTTGCTGCTGCGATGCCTCTCCTTTCTTATCTTCCTACCTTTCTCTCGCTCTTTTACTCGTTCTTTCTCTCTCTCTCTTTATATCTCTCTATGTCCCTCTCTCTCACCCTTTCCCTTCTCTCTCTCTCTATCCCTCTCTGCTTCCCTCTCTTCCTGCGGTAAAACATCACACACTTCCTCTTTAGGAAGTGCCCACGACAGAGGACTTGCATGTCCAGTTGAGCGTTATTCAACTGCCTACAGGGTCAGGGGTATGTACTGTACTGCAATGTGCTCCCACCTCCTCCCTCTCTCTCACCCTCCCTCTCTCTCTCTCCCACTCAGGCTCCCCCTGTCTCTCTACCCTCCACCACCCCTCTGCACGATGCCACGGCTGTTGAGACTAACCAGGTTGACAGTGTGTGTGTTCAGTGTGTGTGTGTGTGTTTACCGTCTTAACTGTAGTATCAGGCGGTTGTTCGGTAGTTGCTTGTTTTTCTGTTGGAAAGCAGAGTTCTCTCAGACATCTCTCTCTCTTCAGGTCCACTGGTTCCTTCCTTTAGCCTCGGGGTGCAAACAAACAAGCCCACTAGAAACCTGCCAAGAGTAGGGAGGCTAAAGCTACAGCGCTACAGTAGAAGCGTCCCTAAAGAGCGCTCTGTGTTAAGTCTCTCTGTTTTATCTGGCTAGAGGAGAGAGGATGTGGGTTAAGACTGAGGAGAAGCTTCAGTTCAGTCAGTTAGAACCAACGGGACAACATTTTACAAAGGCCAATAAAGAGGATATAGCTAACCCTGGGAGTGGGAGTTTGAGAAGAGTCTGCTCTGTTTGGTCTGTAATAGTTAACCCTGCAGCTAACCTGTCACTGTGTGGATGTGCCTCCCTGTCCTGTGCAGTTCCTGTATTTGTATCTGTTTATGTGTAATGGAGGTGGTTCGGTGAACATGACGACTTGTGTTAGCACCCAGAGCCAAAGCTAAGGCCTTAGCGCATTGGGCTAACACAGTCTCGAGTCATGCAGGCAGCCAATCGAAACCTGGTTGTCACATCTGCACCTGTGGCCAGAGAAGCAGCTGTGTCTGGAGACACTACTAGAGACTATTAGAGGCCTTGTCAAGTGAAGTTCCATCAACACTCCCACATACACACTCCCCGCTCCAAAGCACACTCACACATTTCTCCGTTCACACCTTTAGAGTGGCTTAATTGAGATTCTCTTTTGAGAACCTGTCTATTATTTTCTATCAGGTCTTATTATCAGCAGGCCTGCTCTAACCCATCCCTCCCTCCCTCCCTCCTGCCCTCTCCCTAGCGTCAGCCTAAATTGGCCTGCCCATTTGTAAACAAGCCATTTTATACCCGTCTTCTATTTCTGTGCTGCTGTACTACTCCCCATGGAATACTGTTCCCGCTCCTTGTTCCTTGTTCTGACTTTGTTGTTTTCAAATAAAATGCCACCCTTGGAGCAGCTATTGATAAGGACTGGAAGAGCGCTGCAACCCCTAGTTGCCTACAGTATGTGAACTGCATTGTTCAAATGATCAAGATGGATGATCAAATCAACCAAAGGGCCACAACTTAGCTCGGTCAATTCAATACATCTATTATTCATGCATTCATTCGTTCATTCATTCGTTTGTAGATCAGTGTGTTCTGTTCCGGACTTCTGCTCATCCGTAAAAGTCCAGAGTTTTAATGTGTCCAGCTGGTGGTTTTAAAGGCTGTGAACAGCAGAATGATTATCAGCAGCAGAATGACTATTAGCCCATAAATACGGCTACTCCTGTGAGAGACAGATCAATAGCCGAGCAGAGCAGAAGCAGAGCAGAGCTTAATCTGATTCAAACAGTCATATTTAACACTTGGGCCTGGGCTGCAAGCACTCAGATTATCAGACTCACTGCCAACTCAGAACAATACAGAGGCAGCAACCAGCGCTAAACAATAAGGCCTGAGACCCATTAGTGACCAGTCATCTGAAATGAGGCGCAACTCTCACTCTGGCCCAGGTAAATTGGCTTGTTAGATTAAGGATAGGCAGTTTAGGGTTGAACCTTACACTGTATCTCAAATGGTCACCTAACGGTTAAACACAATGTGTCAGACAGTCACCTTACGGTTCAACCTCGTTCCTCTGCCCCAGAAAGGAGATATGGGAGTCAGGTTGGTCCCTTGGTCATGGACATGGTACCGAGCAAGGCCCCGGCTGTGGTCCTGGCTACACCCACATAGGCAGCCCTGTCTAGGGCCCCTTCCATACAGGCCCTACTGGGCTGTCCCTCTCTCTACAGTGGTCTCAGGGGTCCAGGAGACTCAGATGGGCCCCTGGCCTAGTGCTGGGCCCGCCGTGAGTACCACACACACAATGAATATCTCATACACAAATATGCAGAGTACCACACACACCCAGGCACTGCGTGCCTAACTCCGTCACGCAAGAGAAAATAAGCTATACCTGCCCTTCCTCCCCATCCCTCACTCCATCAAGGACGAGGGGTGGGGGGTGACTGGGTACCCACAATGCTTTGTGTGCCCACCATGACTTGAAAGAAGTTTACCAGCCCAAACCACCAAGTAGCCTTTCACCCTACCCCTCTCCACCCTTCCCTTCCTCTCTGGCCTACTCAATTGCAAATGGGGACGGGAAGTGTGGAGTCTGGATACCCACAATGCCTTGTGCTGAGGCTCTGCTGAGCTTGTCCAATCACAGCTGTTTTATGTTTGTTGTTCACTGAGGCAGTTTTTTTAATTGAACCTTTATTTAACTAGGCAAGTCCGTTAAGACCAATTGATAGAATCTGTGTTAACTTCTGAGCTGCTATGTTTGTTGTATCTGAGACCTCGTTCACTGTTTCCCTGTAGTGGTTTTTAGCTGTGTGTGCTGTGGATTCATTCTGTGATGACTTTATGGTGTGTTTTTAGTAGATGATGCAATGCTCCCATTGGTTTCTACTGTACATAACCTATTCTCTTATTCACCTGTCACTCAGATCCTGCCGAAGACCTTCCTCAGTGGAATGAACAGTTAAACAACAAGCATTAACCCGCTCATTTAAAACCAATGGGAGACATTGCAGCTAGATCCTCTATCTATCCTTTGTCTGAATGGTCAGCACTGTTTTCACCCTGTTATTATAAGTCCTATCCTCTCTCTGAGTCAGAGGTTTAGGGGTTTAGCTGGAAAATCCCCAGGCAGATGAGTATGGAAATCACAAGTAGAGAAATGATTAGTTTTGCGGCCATCGCATCCGCAAGTGTAGGCCTAAGGCTGATTGGCTGGCTAGTTCATTACCGACTCTCTCTCCTAGACAGTCTGGAAATAAGGTCTGACAGGTACACACACGCACACACACACATGCAAGGTTGACACACTCACACGCGTGCATTCGCACGCACACACATGCACATGCACGGATGCAAGCATACACACACACATACACACGGACGCACGCACACACGCATACACACACACGCATACACACCCGCATAAACACACGCATACGCACACACACACACACACACACACACCTAGAGATGAAGAAAGTCATTTGATGAGCGAAATGGAGATTTGGGTTCTTTAGGCACTTCCATACTCAGTTTATTCACTCACCGTGCATATCTTAATAACAACTGTAATGAATGTACCTGCTTTAGACTGGATACTGGTCATAGAGATATAGAGATGGAGAGAGACATAAAAAGGGAGAGAGAAAAGAGAAAGGTGGAGAGAGAGAGAAATACAAAAAAGTGCATAGAATATTGCAGGTCGGGATCGTGCATGAAATATAGAGAGAGAGAAAGACAAAGGACGAAGATGGAACAAAACAGGGAACAAACAGTTCTGCCACTCTGACAAACTCTCACTGGGTGGATGATATGTATTTTGTATTAGACCACACTGAAGGGTGTGTGTGTGTGTGTGCTAGTGTATATGTCCTTCCTTGCTAGTGCGTGCGTGTGTGTGTGTGTGTGTGTGTGTGTGTGTGTGTGTGTGTGTGTGTGTGTGTGTGTGTGTGTGTGTGTGTGTGTGTGTGTGTGTGTGTGTGTGTGTGTGTGTGTGTGTGTGTGTGTGTGTGTGTGTGTGTGTGTGCGCACGCCTGCCTGTGTGTCTCTGTGCGCGCCTGCGTGTGTGTCTCTGTGCGCGCCTGTGTGTGTGTCTCTGTGCGCGCCTGTGTGTGTGTCTCTCCCGTTTGTGTGTGTGTGTGTGTATCAGACCACACTGAAGCTCTGTGGAATGCATGTGTTTACGGGGCCTAGATGGGCATGGGGAGAACCAGACATACCCATCCTTGACTGGTATAAATAGCACTGTTTATCTTCACAGAGTGATCGCCCTCTCCGTGTACAGTCTCTGTACCGCTCCACTTCTTTTTGGTCTATCAGAGGAAACAGTTTGAAACAGACAATATGTCACTATAATATCACTAATATTATGGCATCATCTGTAATGCTGCTGGTGCCCTAGATACCAGATATGAGTTGTGAGATATACAATTTGGACAGTCAATTTGGAGATTGAATTTGATCCAATGGGCGGTCCTTGTGATGTTGTCTGAGTGTGTGTTTGTCGGTGTCTGTGTGTATGTGCTTAGACCTAGTTAAGAGGAACACCAACATGAGAGTGTTGTTCATTGACTACAGCTCAGCGTTCAACATCATAGAGCCCTCCAAGCTCATCACTCCGTTTGCAACTGGATCGTGGACTGCCCCCAGGGGGTGAGGGTAGGCAACAACACATCCGCCACGCTGTCCCTCAACACGGGGGCCCCTCAAGGGTGCGTGCTTAGTCCCCTCCTGTACTCCCTGTTCACCTATGACTGTTCACCTATGACTGTGTGGCCACGCGCGACTCCAACACCATCATTAAGTTAGCTGACGATGGTAGGCCTGACCACACAGGTGGTAGGCCTGATCACCGACAATGATGAGACAGTCTATAGGGAGGAGGTCAGAGACCTGGCAGTGTGGTGCCAGGACAACAACCTCTCCCTCAACGTCAGCGAAACAAAAGAGCTGATAGTGGACTACAGGAAACGGAGGGCCAAGGCACGCCGCCATCCACACCGACGGGGCTGTAGTGGAGCGGGTCGAGAGCTTCAAGGTCCTGGTCCACACACACCAACAGAGTCGTGAAGAAGGCACGAAAGCGCCTCTTCCCCCTGAGGAGGCTGAACAGATTTGTCATGGGCCCTCAGATCCTCAAAAAGGTATACAGCTGCACCATTGAGAGCATCTTGATTGGCTGCATCACTGCTTGGCATCCAATGGCAAAGCGCTACAGAGGGTATTGCTTACAGCCCAGTATATCACTGGAGCTGAGGTCCCTGCTATTCAGGACCTCTATACTAGACGGTGTCAGAGGAAGGTCCTAAAATTTGCCAAAGACTCCATCCACCAAAGTCATAGACTGTTCTCTCTGCTACCGCACGGCAAGTCTGGAACCAACAGGACCCTGAACATCTTCTTCCCTCAAGCCATAAAACTGCTAAATAGTTATTTAAATAGTTAACCAATAGCTACCTGGACTATCTGTATTGACCCTTTTTGCATTAAATTTTTTGACTCATCAAATTAGCTGCTGTTACTATTTATTATCTATTCTTTTTCCTTGTCACTTTACCCCTACCCATATATACATATATACCTCAATGACCTCGTACTCCTGCATATCGACTCAGTACTGGTACCCCGTGTACAGTATATAGCTAGGTTACTCATTCCTTGTGTTATTATATTTCTATTATTTTTCTATTTTTCATTTCTGCATTGTTGGGAAGGGCCCGTAAGTAAGCATTTCGCAGTTAGTCTACACCTGTTGTTTACGAAGCACGTCACAAATAAAATGTTATTCGTTTTTTATGTGCAATGCGTGTGTGTGAGTGTATATATGTGTGAGTGTGTACATTTCAGTGTGGTCTAAGACATGTTAACTACTACCCCTGCATGTTAGCTAACACAGTGTTTTGACAGAGCCGTCCTCCATGGATGTTTCTCCCTCCTTCTCTGACCTATTGACATATTGACCTGTGAACTCTGAGGGCAGGGAGACCATACCCTCACCAGCCTGCCTGGCTAAGGAGAGAAGTTGCCCTTAGACACTGATCTAGGATCAGCTCACCCTTCCCAAATACTAAAGATACGCACTAGGGGGATGAAGGCAAAACTGATGTTAGATCAGTGTCTAGTGGCAGCTTCATCCTTTTCTGCCTTACTTCCCTATAGGCTATCACCCTCCACTTCCCGACTCTTTTAATGCCTTTTGACAAAATAACCATATTCTGACTTCTATTTGTGTGTGTGTGTGTGTGTGTGTGTGTGTGTGTGTGTATGTGTGTGTCTGTGTGTGTGTGCGTGTGTGTGTGTGTGCATATGTTTGTGTGTGTGTGTTTGCGCGTGTGTACATGTGTGTGTGTTTGCGTTTGCGTATGTTTGTGTGTGTACATGTGTGTTTGTGTGTGTAGGGCGAAGAATCCAAATCAGTGTCGGAGGCAGATTTATCCTCGAGGAGTATGGAGGACGTGAACGGCAGTAGAAAGGATGTGTCTGGCTCCCCGGGTGAGACACACACACACACATGCATACCATGTTTTCCGTTAACCGGTAATTGCCAGCTTTTGGTAACAAAAAAAAGAAGATAAATCAAATCGTTGGCGGCCAAATTGACTGGGAGAAAAAACAATCCCATTGCAAAATTATGTGTTTTATTCATTGATGGAAATACCAGTCAATGTTAATACAATTGATCGTCATGCGTATCGGTCTATAGGTTAATTTGCATAATTTAGTGTAATAAAACTGGTACGTGTGTATTTTTGTTAGTCGTCATGTACAGTTGAAGTCGGAAGTTTACATAAATTTAGGTTGGAGTCATTAAAACTCGTTTTTCATCCACTCCACAAATTTCTGGTAAACTATCGTTTTGGCAAGTCGGTTAGGACATCTACTTTCTGCATGACACAAGTAATTTTTCCAACAATTGTTTACAGACAGATTTTTTCACTTACAATTCACTGTATCACAATTCCAGTGGGTCAGAACTTTACATACATTAAGTTGACTGTGCCTTTAAACAGCTTGGAAAATTTCAGAAAATGATGTCATGGCTTTTGAAGCTTCTGATAGGCTAACTGACATCATTTGAGTCAATTGGAGGTGTACCTGTGGATGTATTTCAAGGCCTACCTTCAAACTCAGTGCCTCTTTGCTTGATATCATGGGGAAATCAAAAGAAATCAGCCAAGACCTCCGAAAAAAATGTAGACCTCCACAAGTCTGGTTCATCCTTGGGAGCAATTTCCAAACGCCTGAAGGTACCACGTTCATCTGTACAAACAATAGTACGCAGTATGAACACCATGGGACCACGCAGCCATCATAACGCTCAGGAAGGAGACGTGTTCTGTCTCCTAGAGATAAACGTAATTTGGTGCGAAAAGTGCAAATCAATCCCAGAACAACAGCAAAGGACCTTGTGAAGATGCTGGAGGAAACTAAAGTATCTATATCCACAGTAAAATGAGTCCTATATCGACATAACCTGAAAGGCCGCTCAGCAAGGAAGAAGCCACTGCTCCAAAACAGCCATAAAAAAGCCAGTCTGCGGTTTGCAACTGCACATGGGGACTAAGATCGTACTTTTTGGAGAAATGTCCTCTGGTCTGATGAAACAAAAATAGAACTGTTTGACCATAATGACCATCGTTATGTTTGGAGGAAAAAGGGGGAGGCTTGCAAGCCGAAGAACACCATCCCAACCGTGAAGCACGGGGGTGGCAACATCATGTTGTGGGGGGGCTTTGCTGCAGGAGGGGCTGGTGCACTTCACAAAATAGATGGCATCATGAGGCAGGAAAATTATGTGGATATATTGAAGCAACATCTCAAGATCAGTTAGGAAGTTAAAGCTTGGTCGCAAATTGGTCTCCCAAATGGACAATGACCCCAAGCATATTTCCAAAGTAGTGGCAAAATGACCTAAGGACAACAAAGTCAAGATATTGGAGTGGCCATCACAAAGTCCTGACCTCAATCCTATAGAACATTTGTGGGCAGAGCTGAAAAAGCGTGTGCAAGCAAGGAGGCCTACAAACCTGACTCAGTTACACCAGCTCTGTCAGGAGGAATGGGCCAAAATTCACCCAACTTATTGTGGGAAGCTTGTGGAAGGCTACCCGAAACGTTTGACCCAGGTTTAACAATTTAAAGGCAATGCTACCAAATACTAATTGAGTGTATGTAAACTCCTGACCCACTGGGAATGTGATGAAAGAAATAAAAGCTTAAATAAATAGAGATTAAAGCTGGAATAAATAATTCTCTCTACTATTATTCTGACATTTCACATTCTTAAAATAAAGTGGTGATCCTAACTGACTTAAGACAGCGCATTTTTACTAGGATTAAATGTCAGGAATTGTGAAAAACTGAGCTTAAATGTATTTGGTTAAGGTGTATGTAAACTTCTGACTTCATCTGTATATAGTTACAGCAGGCCAAGGTAGGAGAGTCGGACACACACACATGACTTCAACTGTATCTGGGTTTGGTGGATGCCAGGAGAACGCTACCTACCCAAATGCATAGTGCCAATTGTAAAGTATGGTGGAGGAGCAATAATGGTCTGGGGGTGTTTTTCATGGTTCGGCTAGGCCCCTTAGTTTCAGTGAAGGGAAATCTTAACGCTACAGCATAAAATTACATTCTAGATGATTCTGTGCTTCCAACTTTGTGGCGACAGTTTGGGGATGGCCCTTTCTTGTTTCAACATGACAATGCCCCCTCTGCACAAAGCGAGGTCCATGCAGAAATGGTTTGTCGTTGTTGAACAACTCGACTGGCCCGCACAGAGCCCTGACCTTAACCCCATCGACTACCTTTGAAATAAATTGGAATGCCGACTGCAAGCCAGGCCTAATCGCCCAACACCAGTGCCGACCTCGCTAGTGCTCTCCATATTAATGCCAATGCTTTTGGAATGCGATGTTCGACGAACAGCTGTCCACATTCTTTTGGTCACGTAGTGTAGCTCAACACCAACATTTTAAAATAGGCTACTTGTTGGAACCGCTCGCATCAGGTGGGCTGTTTAGAATTATGTTTTCCCACAAATTGCATTTTGGCAAATGTTTGAAAATTATGTTTTATTGGCTGCTTCATTACAGGTGTTGCATGTTCTGTTAAGATGAATAACTATAATCTGAGTGTGATTTCTGTCATTCTGAGCACTGTGTGTGTTTGTGCCCTAATAGGTTAGGCACCCAATGCATATGGGTCCGTAAAATTCCTCAAATGGCCAGTAAATTAAAATCTTCCTGGTCCAGTTGTCCGGCGACACATTCTCCTAATGGAAACCCTGATGCGCACACGCACCCTCACGAACCCTGATGTGCAGACACACACACACACACACACACACACACACACACACACACACACACACACACACACACACACACACACACACACACACACACACACACACACACGGGTACATTTAATTTCACTTCTACACATGTCAGCATTATTAATTGTGTATTACATTTACCTGTAATTACTTTGTGTTTCCAGAGGATACACATAGATATTTATTTACGAGTTGAGGCACGGAAATAGGCTATACTAATTAGGATGTAATAAAATAAAACCCTGCACAAATATCCCTACAGATTCCATTCAGTTTACTGTATATGTAGACATAATTGGACTTTTATAAAAAATATAATTTTCGAAATTAAAATCGTCGCCATAGCTGTGTAAATCTGTCCATAAAGAGCAGGTATTCCCAAACTGGGGTATTTAAAAAAAGATTATTCACATTTTCAAACAGTCCTTTAGTAAGGCCCGCGTCCGTATAGACACATACCAGCTCTATTGGTAGTACTGCTACTACCAGCAGTACTACACCTGCACCTGTCGACGACAAAAGTTGTTCTGCTTCCATGAGCACATCCAATGCTAGCATCAGTAATTCTACATTTGTTGTTAGCCCACCTAGCATGGACACTGACAGTTGTGAATCTGATGCAGCTGAAGAGCTACTGCCCCCTTACCCGGGAAAGCACGGAACAACAGACAGGGATGTTGGACCATCGAAGAGGCGCAAATATGATGAGAACTACATTGATTTGGGGTTCACTTATATTGGGAGTAGTGCCTTTCCTCAGCCACAGTGTGTTATATGTGCAAAAGTACTATCTCACAACTCGATGAAACCTTCACTCTTGCGCAGACATTTAGAAACAAAACATGCCAATTTGAAAAATAGGCCACGGGAGTTTTTGGAGCGAGAATTAAGATGACTTTCGAGTAGACATGTATAACAGCAACAGATACCATTAATAAGAAGGGGCTACAAGCGTCTTATATGGTGAGCTACCGAGTGGCTAGGACAGGCAAGCCCCATACTATTGTGGAGGACTTAATTATTCCTGCTGCCACGGATATGGCTGGGACAATGCTGGGGGAAAAGGCCCAAAAAACTATACAGACAATGCCTTCATGAAACAACACTGTTTTAAGACGCATAAGTGACATGGCAGGAGATGTTTTGAAACAATTACTGCTTCGCATACAAGCCAGTGAATTCTATGCGTTACAGCTGGATGAGTCAACAGACGTGGCGGGGCTTGCACAGCTCCTGGTATATGTCCGTTACGTTTATGGAGGATCAATTAAGGAAGACATCCTCTTCGGCAAACCACTGGAAACCAGGACAACAGGAGAGGATATTTTCAAAGTGCTGGACACCTTTGTGACATCAAATGGACTTTGGTGATCAAGATGTGTTGGTATCTGTACTGATGGCGCAAAAGCCATGACAAGCAGTTGCTCCACTTGGGTACACTACAGCATCCACCGAGAGGCTCTTGCTGACAAGGGAATGCCTGACATCTTGAAAGACGTTTTGGACACTACAGTGAAAATGGTTAACTTAGTTAAAGCAAGGCCCCTGAACTCTCGTGTATTTTCTGCTCTATGCATTGTTGATATGGGCAGCGACCATGTTACGCTTTTACAACATACAGAAGTGCGCTGGTTATCAAGGGGCAAAGTATTGACGCGTTTTTTAAAATTGAGAGACGAGCTTAAAGTTTTCTTTACTGACCATCATTTTCACTTGTCTGACCGCTTGCATGATGACGAGATTCTCACATGACTGATCTGTCTGGGTGATGTTTTTTCTCGCCTGAATGATTTGAATCTAGGATTACAGGGACTCTCCGCAACTATATTCAATGTGCGGGACAAAATTGAGGATATAATTAAGAAGTTGGAGCTCTTCTCTGTCTACATTAACAAGGACAACACACAGGTTTTTCCATCATTGTATGATTTTTGTGTGCAAATGAACTCAAGTGTACAGACAATGCCAAGTGTGATATAGCAAAGCACCTGAGTGAGTTGGGTGCGCAATTACGCAGGTATTTTCCCGAAATGGATGACACAAACAGCTGGATTCATTATCCCTTTCATGCCCTGCCTCCAGTCCACTTACCGATATCTGAACAAGAGAACCTCATCGACATTGCAACAAGCGGTTCTGTGAAAATTGAATTTAATCAGAAGCCACTGCCAGATTTCTGGATTGGGCTGCGCTCAGAGTATCCTGCCTTGGCAAATCGCGCTGTTAAGACACTGATGCCCTTTGCAACCACGTACCTATGTGAGAGTGGATTCTCGGCCCTCACTAGCATGAAAACTAAATACAGGCACAGACTGTGTGTAGAACATGATTTAAGACTGAGACTCTCTCCAATACAACCCAACACTGCAGAGTTATGAGCATCCTTTCAAGCACACCCTTCTCATTAACCTTTGGTGAGTTATTCACAATTTCCGATGAACAAATAAGGTTTAATATGTAAGATGGTTAAATAAAGAGCGAAATGATTGATTATTATTATTATTATTTGTGCCCTGGTCCTATAAGAGCTCTTTGTCACTTCCAAATAGCCGGGTTGTGACAAACTTACACTCATTATTATGTTTAATAAATGTATCGTACAGTGTGTGTGTGTGGCAGGTATACAATGATGGCAAATAACAACATTTGAGAGTGCGCTGTCCCTGGTGCTAGAAGGGGTACGCAGCTGGAGGTTGAATGTTTGAAGGGGTACGGGACTATAAAAAGTTTGGGAACCACTGCTATAGACTACCACAGTATGAGTCATAATACCCATAAAACCTAGCGGTCAAACAAGGAAATTATTCCAATAATTTTTTCACCATGTATATTTCCCATAGAGGATTTTAGGAACATTTAGGCTTACCCTGGTGTGACGTTTTGATAACCGTGTAAATCTCTCAAGGATACGGTGACTTTTATCAATATATTCGCCTGTATTCACTCCCGCAAAATGAAATGCTAATTAGGTGCTAATATGGAGAACTACAAAAAAAACTATAAAGAACTACAAATACCATGATGATCTGGATGAGACTGCCGATTCGAGGCAAAGGTAAGAATCTCTGTATGAACTATCTGTTAGCTACATTTTTAAATGAATAAATTGGCAACATTTCTTTAAATGGATAATTCTGTGAACTGTCTTGTGCAAGTTTAAATTGACACAATACCTGTTAGCAAATGCGTCAGTTAGAGATGACGTGCAGGAGCTTGCAGGGATTTGTAGTCTTGCATGAAGTCTACTTTGATGCTAGTTAGCATTTTCGAATCTGAGAGTAAATAGAGGCAAATATATTGATAAAAGTCCCCTTGTCCGAAAGAGATTTACATGGTTATCAAAACTTCACGCCAGAGTAAGCCTATATGAAACACAGCCCTTATTTTAGGGGTTTCTAAAAAAAATAATAATGGTGGAAAAACTATTGGAACCATTTCCCTGTTTTATTGATATGATGACACCTCCACTGTGGGGTTCTATTCTCCATTGACATGTGGGCCATATTGGGTGGGCACATGCCTAGCATTTTTGTCTTACACATATTCAGACATACACACGCATAGATGGCGCTGACAGATATGTCAGCTCTGCTTCTAGCTCCTAAGCAACTTTGCAGTATTTTGTTTTTTTGCGTGTTATTTTTTACATTATTAGCTCAGACATTTTTTTTGTGTTATTACATGCAGCCGGAAATAACTTTTGGATATCAGAGCGGCGGTAACTCACCAGTTTTACGACCAGGAATACGCCTTTCCTGAATTGGATCCTTTGTTTGTTCCCCCCAGGGCAATTGAACTTATTCCAGAGGCTTCTCCAAAACACCATCGGAGTGGACTTGTAGTCTGACTCAGGAGGTGTGCACACCATCCACTGCTTCCGAGCATATTACTCGCTAATGTTCAGTCTCTGGATACTAAAGTAGATGAGCTCAGGGCGAGGATCTCCTTCTAGAGAGACATCAGGGATTGTAACATACTCTGTTTCACGGAAACATGGCTCTCTCGGGATATACTGTCCCCGTCCATAGAGTCAACTGGGTTCTCAGTTCATCGCGCAGACAGGAATAAAAAACTCTCCAGGAAGAGGAAAGGTGGGAGTGTATGTTTCATAATTAACTACTCATGGTGTGATTGGACTTTATGCACATTTTAACAAAGCAAATTTGAGGAAAACGCTACCGAAGTTTTACCAACACATTGACTGTAGTACTCGCTCTGGAAAAACATTGGACCACTGGTAATCAACTTTTCGAAATGCCTACAAGACCCTCCCCCGTCCTCCCTTCGGCAAATCTGAACACGACTCCATTTTGCTCATCCCTTCCTATAGGAAGAAACTCAAACAGGAAGTACCTTTGCTAAGGTCTATTCAATGCTGGTCTGACCAATCGGAATCCATGCTCCAAGATTGTTTTGATCACGCAGACTGGGATATGTTCCGGGTAGCCTCTGAGAATAATATCAACGAATACATGGATACGGTGACTGAGTTCATCAGGAATTGTATAGGAGATGTTGTACCCACTGTGACTATTAAAACCTATGCAAACCAGAAACCGTGGATGGCAGAATTCGCGCAAAACTGCGAACAACCGCATTTAACCATGGCAAGGTGACTGGGAATATGGCCGAATACAAACAGTGTAGTTATTTCCTCCGCAAGGCAATCAAACAGGCAAAACGTCAGTACAGAGAGAAAATGGAGTCGCACTTCAACGACTCAGACATGAGACGTATGTGTTAGGGTCTACAGATAATCACTGACTACAATGGGAAAACCAGCCCCGTCGAGGACACCGACGTTTTGCTTCTTGACAAGCTTAACACCTTCTTCGCCCGCTTTGAGGATATCACAATGCCACCGACACGGCTTAATACCAAGGACTGTGGGCTCTCCTTCTCCGTGGTCGAAGTGAGTAAGACGTGTAAGCGTGTTAACCCTTGCAAGGCTGCCGGCCCAGATGGTATCCCTAGCCGCATCCTCAGAGCTTGCACACACCAGGTGGCTGGAGTGTTTATGGACATATTCAATCTCTCCCTATCTCAGTCTGCTGTCCCCACTCCAAGATGTCCACCATTGTTCCTGTACCCAAGAAAGCAAAGGTAACTGAGCTAAATGACTATCGCCCCGTAGCACTCATTTCTGTTATCATGAAGTGATTTGAGAGGCTAGTTAAGGATCATATCACCTCTACCTTTCCTGACACCCTAGACCCACTTCAATTTGCTTTCTGCCCCAATAGATCCCCAGACAATGCAATCACAAGCATGCTGCACACTGCCCTATCCCATGACTATAGCTCAGCATTCAACACCATAGTACCCTCCAAGCTCATCATTAAGTTCTGGGCCCTGGGTCTGAACACCGCCCTGTGCAACTGGGTCCTGGACTTCCTGACGGGCCGCCCCCAGGTGGTGAAGGTAGGAAACAAGATCTCCACTTCGCTGATCCTCAATACAGGGGCCCCACAAGGGTGTGTACTCAGCCCCCTCCTGTACTCCCTGTTAACCCATGACTGCGTGGCCACGCACGCCACCGACTCAATCATCAAGTTTGCATATGACATAACAGTAGTAGGCCTGATTACCAACAATGACGAGACAGCCTACAGGGTGGAGGTGAGGGCTCTGGATGAGTTGTGCCAGAAAAATAACCTCTTACTCAACGTCAACAAAACAAAGGTGTTAATTGTGGACTTCAGGAAACAGCAGATGGAGCACCACCCCTATCCACATCGATGGGACCGCAGTGGAGAAGGTGGAAAGCTTCAAGTTTCTCGGTGTAAACATCACTGACTATCTGAAATGGTCCGTCCACACAGACAGTGTGGTGAAGAAGGTTCAACAGCACCACTTCAGCCCGAGGAGGCTGAAGAAATTTGGCTTGGCCCCTAAAACCCTCACAAACTTTTACAGATGCACAATTGAGAGCATCCTGTCAGGCTGTATCACTGCCTGGTACGGCAACTGCACCGCTCGCAACCACAGGGCTCACCAGTAAATGGTGCGGTCTGCCCAACGCATCACCAGTGTAAACTACCTGCCCTCCAGGACACCTACAGCACCCGATGTCACAGGAAAGCCAAAACAGATCATCAAGGACATCAACCACCCGACACCACGGCCTGTTCACCCCGCTATCATCCAGAATGCGAGGTCAGTACAGGTGCATCAAAGCTGGGACTGAGAGACTGAAAAATAGCTTCTATCTCAAGGCCATCAGACTGTTAAATGGCTATCGCTAGCCGGCTTCCACCCGGTTACTTAACCCTGCACCTTAGAGGCTGCTACCCTATATACAGTTGAAGTCGGAAGTTTACATACACCTTAGCCAAATACATTTAAACTCAGTTTTTCACAATTTTCTGACATTTAATCCTTGTAAAAATTCCCTGTCTTAGGTCAGTTAGGATCACCACTTTATTTTAAGATTGTGAAATGTCAGAATAATAGTAGAGAGAATGATTTATTTCAGCTTTTATTTCTTTCATCACATTCCCAGTGGTTCAGAAGTTTACATACACTCAATTAGTATTTGGCAGCATTGCCTTTAAATTGTTTAACTTGGGTCAAACGTTTCAGGTAGCCTTCCACAAGCTTTCATTCTGGCCCATTCCTCCTGACAAAGCTGTTGTAACTGAGTCAGGTTTGTAGGCCTCCTTGCTTGCACACGCTTTTTCAGTTCTGCCAACACATTTTCTATGGGATTCAGTTCAGGGCTTAGTGATGGCCACTCCAATACCTTGACTTTGTTGTCTTTAAGCCATTTTGCCACAACTTTGGAAGTAAGCTTGGGATTGCATTGTCCATTTGTAAGACCCATTTGTGACCAATCTTTAACTTCCTGACTGACGTCTTGAGATGTTGCTTCAATATATCCACAAAATTTTCCTACCTCATGATGCCATCTACTTTGTGAAGTGCACCAGTCCCTCCTGCAGCAAAGCACCCCCACAACATGATGCTGCCATCTCCATGCTTCACGGTTGGGATGGTGTTCTTCGGCTTGCAAGACTCCCCCTTTTTCCTCCAAACATAACGATGGTCATTATGGCCAAACAGTTCTATTTTTGTTTCATCAGACCAGAGGACATTTCTCCAAAAGTACGATCTTAGTCCCCATGTGTACTTGCAAACCGTAGTCTGGCTTTTTAATAGTGGTTTTGGAGCAGTGGCTTCTTCCTTGCTGAGCAGCCTTTCAAGTTATGTCGATATAGGACTCATTTTACTGTGGATATAGATACTTTTGTACCTGTTTCCTCCAGCATCTTCACAAGGTCCTTTGCTGTTGTTCTGGGATTGATTTGTACTTTTCGCACCAAAGTACGTTAATCTCTAGGAGACCGAACACATCTCCTTCCTGAGCGGTATGATGGCTGCGTGGTCCCATGGTGTTTATACTTGCGTACTATTCTTTATACAGATGAACGTGGTACCTTCAGGCATTTGGAAATTGCTCCCAAGGATGAACCAGACTTGTGGAGGTCCGCAAATTTTTTCCGGAGATCTTTAGATTTTCCCATGATGTCAAGCAAAGAGGCACTGAGTTTGAAGGTAGGCCTTGCAATACATCCACAGGTACACCTCCAATTGACTCAAATTATGTCAATTAGCCTATCAGAAGCTTCTAAAGCCATGACATCATTTTCTGGAATTTTCCAAGCTGTTTAAAAGCACAGTCAACTTAGTGTATGTAAACTTCTGATCCACTGAAATTGTGATACAGTGAATTATAAGTGAAATAATCTGTCTGTAAACAATTGTTGGTAAAAAAAAATACTTGTGTCATGCACAAAGTAGATGTCCTAACCAACTTGCCAAAACGATAGTTTGTTAACAAGAAATTTGTGGAGTGGTTGAAAAACGAGTTCTAATGGCTGTGGCTAAGTGTATTTTAAATTTCCGACTTCAACTGTATATATTTCTTAAATCCATTCTTTTACTTTTAGATTGTATGAATTGTTGTGAATTGTTAGATACTACTGCACTGTTGTTGCTAGGAACACAAGCATTTCGCTACACCCGCAATAACATCTGCTAAATATGTGTATGTGACCAATGCAATAGGATTTGATTTGATTTGATAAAGCAGCAGCAAACCACAATGCGTCATTCTGCTACAGATCTATCTGAAGAGTCCAAAAGTATTCCTGCTGCTGTATCTTCGTCAGTTTTAGTGACTCATTTCACAGACACATATTACCATATGGAAACATGCTACAGGGGAGAACAATCCCCCAACACTAAGACAAATGAGCTCCTGGTGCGGTTAGAGGAGTTGTTTAAGCACAGTAACTGGATAGTTAGGGAGAGAGGAGAGAGGAAGAAGGGATAGGATGAATTGAGAGAGAGACAGAGGGAGGGAAGAGATGGTGAGGCAGAGAGAGAGTGAGGGAGGGAGGGATAAGACGCACACCAACTGAGATGAAAGATACATGCGTCCTCTCTATGTCATGCCTTCATCTGTCTGTTGAACATAATCGTCAGATTAGAGATGAAATATTGATGTGGTCGAGAACAGTAAGACATCCATATTTCAACTTCTTACTTTAGAGATACCCTTATAACTGTCTCTCCCCTTCACCCTTCTCTCTCCCTCCCGTGTTCCTCCTACATTTTACTACCTCGTCTTTCTCTATCTCTCTTTTTTTGTCCATCCTCGTTTAACCATTCTCCTTCCTCCTTTCCCTCCCTTCTTCCTCACTCTCTCCCTCTCTGCTCCCACTTTCCCCCACCCTCTTCTCATCTCCCCTCCAGTAGTCCCAATAAACGGTCATGTTGACCTGAAGAACTGTCTGACCCCTCCTCTGATTACCCATACTGCTGCCACCCCCATGCCCGTTCCCAAGCTGCCCGCCGTGGGTGACCCTGCCCTGGGTTACGAATCCCGACGCGGCAGCAATGTCTCCATGGACCTAGCCTCCTACGACAAGTCTCCGGTTAGTATTCTATAGTACTACACTATTACACTATCAAACTACTGTCTCCTCCCAGCGGCTGGAACCCATGTATTAAGCTCTGTGCCCTCTCTTTGCCCACAGAACAACTAAGATATTCAGTCTAACCCAGGGATGGGCAACTCATTTTATTTTTTGGGCCCCCACCCCAATAAAAGTTGCCCATCCATGGTCTGACTTGTCTGGATGATGTTCAAGATGACAGCTATGATGATTAATTATGATTAATATGACCTTTCATCAGCGTAGCTCTCTGGACACTTACTGATGCTGTAGCCAAACCCACTGATGCCATAGCTACACTTACTGTTGCCAGTTATGACTGATGCCATAGCTACACTTACTGTTGCCAGTTATAACTGATCCTATAGCTACACTTACTGTTGCCAGTTATGACTGATGCCATAGCTACACGTACTGTTGCCAGTTATGACTGAAGCCATAGCTACACTTACTGTTGCCAGTTATGACTGATGCCATAGCGACACTTACTGTTGCCAGTTATGACTGATGCCATAGCTAGACTTACTGTTGCCAGTTATGACTGATCCCATAGCTACACTTACTGTTGCCAGTTATGACTGATGCCAGCCACAATGTTAACTGGTGCCAGCTATAGTAATGACCACTGAGCATTGAGGATAATCTGATGATTAGTAAGACAAAAACCTGTGTAACAACATCTAAAGTTCCATATACAGAAGTTTTCCATATTGTAAAGTTCCCCAAAGGTTACAAAAGTTCCCTAAAAAATGGATCTGTTCACTTCTTTTGTGTTGTTCATACATTCTCTCCCCCTCCATCTCGCTCTCTCTCTAGACCAGTGCCCGTAGCACCTCACCTTACGCCCCGTGGTGCTCTGCCAGTGGCTGGACCAGCCGTCGATCGAGCTGGAACAGCGTAGGCCGTGCCCCCTCGCTCAAACGGACAAAGCTTCAGTCTGGCGAACGACGGTCGCTCCTCTCCGGCGAGGGAGGGTCCAGTTCGGAGGATGAGGAGGGGGGAGGAGGGGGGACATCGGAGGGGGACGATGCATCCCTGTGTCGTACTAACTCCATGTCCCAGTCCCAGCCCAGACACAGGAGGATGGAGTCGGTGGAGACCAGGGGGTCCATAGACCTGGCCCCCGACACACTGCTACAGGTGAACACACACACCAAGGGATCTAGAGACCGGCCCCCATAAACACTGCTGTGTGTGCTCTAATTAAGCAAACAGGCCCTAGGAGGTGTGGTATATGGCCATATATCACAAACCCCAGAGGGGCCTTATTTCTATTATAAACTGGTTACCAATGTAATTAGAGCAGTACAAATAAATGTTTTGTCATACGCATTGTATACTGTCTGATATACCACGGCTATCAGCCAATCAGCATTCAGGACTCGAACCACCCAGTTTATAATTTTGTTGTGATCATATACTGTAGGTAGTCTATTATAGGCAGTTGTCACTGGATAGAACAGCTTTCTTCAGTGTTTTAAAATGCCTTCAAGTATCTATGAATGACTGTGTTAGCCATGTTTGTAAAACTCTAGGTGCCCTACCTGTATCGCTCAGCCAGTATGCACAGCTCCAGACCCCCCTCGCTAGGAGGCCTGAGAGCCCCAGAACACAGTGACTGTAATGGGAAGGGTACTTCGGCCCCTGGCGGGGCCCTGGCCCCTACACAGCTCTCCCTGGAGGACAACACGGAGGGCGACGCAGCAGAGGAGGAGGTGGTCGTGGGTCATTTTGCCAGGCTGTTATGCTGGCTGGACAGGAAACAGCCAGAGTGGTGTCGACAGAGAGATACCTGGTCCCTGTACATATTACCCCCAGACTCCAGGTTAGACACACACACGCACATGCACGCAAACACACACATACACTGATAAAAGTTATATAATTATGCTATGTGCTCATACTTACCCATCTGTGCATGCATGTCTAACAGTACCCTTGCTGGGCCCCAGTTGCAGTGGGCAGTAGGGTTTGTCCTGTTCTAAGAGTGACATTGAGGACACAGGCACTGTGTGGTGTCCATTCTGCCTCCCTACAGAGTCGGGTAGTAGAGTTTGGCCTGTGTTGAGAGTGACAAAGAGGACAAAGACTCTGTGTGGCGTCCATTTTGGCTCTATACAGAGCCAGACACCTACCTGTGCTCAGGGTTATATCAGGAGACAGAGGCTCAGTGGGAAGCTGGAGTCCCACAGCTGTTCAATATGGACAGACCTCCATTCATCTCCTCGAGCACTTAATGATAACGCTTAGGTATTTTACTCTGGGCGAATTTCTAATTCCTATCTAGACAGATATGTTCACCTTAAGCCAACTTGACTAAAGCTAAAGCAGTTGGCTAAGGCAGAAGCACAAGCCTAGCATACAAGCTAAAAACGTTTCAAAGAAGTCAAAATTGTATAATGGGAGTTCACATCAACATAAACTCGTGAATACTGTAATGTGGACGGTAGGAAACTCTGACAGTCCAAATATCACAGATGTCAGTAACTGTATACTAGCAAAAGGTCATGGCTATGATCAACATGAGACATTTAGACAGATGCTTTTTATTCATTAATCATCGACCAATCAAATAAGGTATTATCTGACGGGTGCAGTGTGTGTGTGTGTGTGTGTGTGTGTGTGTGTGTGTGTGTGTGTGTGTGTGTGTGTGTGTGTGTGTGTGTGTGTGTGTGTGTGTGTGTGTGTGTGTGTGTGTGTGTGTGTGTGTGTGTGTGTGTGTGTGTGTGTGTGTGTGTATGTGCGTCTCAACATAACATGGAGGATCTAGAACAGACAATCATCATCATGTTGTGGGAGTTAGCGTGACATCCTTGGCCCACATGATGGATTCATACACGATGAATGAATACATGATGAATACTTTAGCATTGAGGGCTAGCATGCAGAGATGAGAGGAATTAACTCATCCAGCGTGTAGATAATGATGGGTGTAGTCAGACGCGCACACACAGACTCACACACTCACAGTCGTGTTTAACTAACCTTGTGGGGACACACAATTTGTAACCATTCAAAATCCTATTTTCCCTAACCCTTAAACCTAACTCTTAACCCTAAAACTAACCCTAAACTTAATTATAACCATAACACTAATTCTACCTGAACCCTAAACCCCCTAGAAATAGCATTTGACCTTTTTTGTTTGACTTCTTGTCCCCACAAGTATAGTTAAACACATCCACACACACATCCACACACACACACACACACACACACACACACACACACACACACACACACACACACACACACACACACACACACACACACACACACACACACACACACACACACACACACACACACACACACACACACACACACTGTCATCATGAAGGTAGTTTTACTGAAGATGGAGCAGAATACCGATCTAAGGGATACGCTATTGTTCCCTTTTGTACATTATGACAGACATGCTCCATCAGAGTGGGCTTAATGCATGGACTCATTATTTTACTCCTCCCTCTATATCTTCCCTCTTTCTTTACTTGTCTTTTTATCTCCTTCATTCATTTTCCATTCCCCTTTCTTTCCATTTGAAGCTATAGCCGTTTCTTGTCAGTTAGTGAAGCTTAGACTTAATTAATTATCACTTCAGCTGTGGTTCATTGAATTACTATGCATGAGGAAGGGCTTGGATTTAATGTGGATCTATCATCATTATCTTTGAGTGTGCGTCAGGTAGCCGACCGGTTAGAGTGTTGGGCCATTAACCGTATGTTCGCTAGTTTGAATCCATGATCCTACAAGGTGAAAAATCAGCCTGTGTGCCCTTGAGCAAGGCACCCTACTTAACCCTACTTGCTCCAGGGTCGCTGTTGATAATGGCAGACCCTGGCCGTGACCCCACTCTCCGCGGGTGTGTCAGGGGGAGTTGGGAATATGCAAATAACACATTTCCAGTACGTGTGGGAAATAGGACAAATATACAGTTGAAGTTGGAAGTTTACATACACCTTAACCAAATACATTTAATCTCAGTTTATCACAATTCCTGACATTTAATCGTAGTAAAAATTCAGTTAGGATCACCACTTTATTTTAAGAATGTGAAATGTCAGATTAATAGTAGAGAGAATGCTTTATTTCAGCTTGTATTTCTTTCATCACATTCCCATTGGGTCAGAAGTTCACATACACTCAATTAGTATTTGGTAGCATTGCCTTTAAATTGTTTAACTTGGGTCAAACATTTCGGGTAGCCTTCCACAATAAGTTGGGTGAATTTTGGCACATTCCTCCTGACAGAGCTGGTGTAACTGAGTCAGGTTTGTAGGCCTCCTCGCTCGCATACACTTTTTCAGTTCTGTCCACACATTTTCTGAAGGATTGAGGTCAGGGCTTTGTGATGTCCACTCCAATACCTTGACTTTGTTGTCTTTAAGCCATTTTGCCACAAATTTGGAAGTATGCTTGGGGTCATTGTCCATTTGGAAGACCCATTTGCGACCAAGCTTTAACTTCTTAACTTCCTGACTGATGTCTTGAGATGTTGCTTCAATATATCCACATAATTTTCCTGCCTGATGATGCCATCTATTTTGTGAAGTAAACCAGATCCTCCTGCCGCAAAGCACCCCCACAACATGATGCTGCCACCCCCGTGCTTCACGGTTGGGATGGTGTTCTTCGGCTTGCAAGCCTCCCCCTTTTTCCTCCAAACATAACGATGGTCATTATGACCAAACAGTTATATTTTTATTTCATCAGACCAGAGGACATTTCTCCAAAAAGTACGATCTTTGTCCCCATGTGCAGTTGCAAACCGTAGTCTGGCTTTTTTTTATGGCAGTTTTGGAGCAGTGGCTCCTTCCTTGCTGAGCGGCCTTTCAGGTTATGTCGATATAGGACTTGTTTTACTGTGGATATAGATACTTTTGTACCTGTTTCCTCCAGCATCTTCACAAGGCCCTTTGCTGTTGTTCTGGGATTGATTTGCACTTTTCGCACCAAAGTCTAGGAGACAGAACGCGTCTCCCTCCTGAGCTGTATGACGGCTGCGTGGTCCCATGGTGTTTATACTTGCGTACTATTGTTTGTACAGATGAACGTGGTACCTTCAGGCATTTGGAAATTGCTCCCAAGGATGAACCAGACTTGTGGAGGTCTGCAAAAAACTTTTTTGAGGTCTTGGCTGATTTCTCTTGATTTTCCCATGATGTCAAGCAAAGAGGCACTGAGTTTGAAGGTAGGCCTTGAAATACATCCACAGGTACACCTCCAATTTACTCAAGTGATGTCAATTAGCCTATCAGAAGCTTCTAAAGCCATGACATCCTTTTCTGGAATTTTCCAAGCTGTTTAAAGGCACAGTCAACTTAGTGTATGTAAACTTCTGACCCACTGGAATTGTGATACAGCGAATTATAAGTGAAATAATCTGTCTGTAAACAATTGTTGGAAAAATGACTTGTGTCATGCACAAAGTAGATGTCCTAACCGACTTGCCAAAACTATAGTTTGTTAACAAGAAATTTGTGGAAGGTTGAAAAACGAGTTTTAATGACTCCAACCTAAGTGTATGTAAACTTCCGACTTCAACTGTAAGTGCTCACCTATTTATTTCATGTGTAATATACTTCATTAATACTTCATAGAATACAAGGGCATGTGTCTGAATAGTGTTATACACTGTGATGTTGTATTTTGCACATGCTTAACATCTCTCATATGTTTTCCAATTATCGGAATGTTTATTCTATGAATGATGAATTGTGTGTTTTCCAGGTTTCGGATGGCGTGCAATAAGATAATAACCCACAAGATGTTTGACCACATTGTTCTGGTCATCATCTTCCTCAACTGCATCACCATCGCCATGGAGAGGCCGAGGATAGACCCATACAGCGTGGTGAGTGACCACACACACACACGCATCACCCGGCATGGAGAGGCCGAGGATAGACCCATACAGCGTGGTGAGTGACCACACACACACACACGCATCACCCGGCATGGAGAGGCCGAGGATAGACCCGTACAGCGTGGTGAGTGACCACACACACACACATCACCCGGCATGCATGCAGACACACATGGACACACAGGTAGACACACACACACTCACAATATACACAATATACCTGGCTCTCTTCCTTACCCCATCTGTTATACTGTCCAACCCAAAGCCCTTTGATAATTAAAGCTGCAACATCATCCAGCCTTATGCAGAACGGGAATAAACACACTAATTAACACGGTTTGATATTCTCGCTGATGTAGCGAACGTTTCTGCACCCGTAGTAATTGGTGTCCAGTCTCTGTGGACTCCAGCTGTAGCGGCCTTGTTTTCTGTCTTTAACACAGATGAGACAGCGGTTGTGGTAATTGATTCAATTATCTCCCTGCCTGCTGGTCTATTCTGTATGGGGATAATACTGTGGAAAATACATGTTTAACTAATGTAGATAAAGCCCTCAAGGTTTATTGTGGGAGGATGAAATGAGTGTGAGGATGAAATGAGGGGGAACATGAGAAAAAAAGGAAATGACAGAGGATATCGAGAGGATATCTGAAACACTCACTCACACACACACACACACACACACACACACACACACACACACACACACACACACACACACGCACACACACACACACACACACACACACACACACACACACACACACACACACACACACACACACACACACACACACACACACACACACACACACACACACACACACACACACATGCACAATCACTTTCACATACACAGACTTTCACACATGTACACCCATTTGACACACACAAACCACACACAACTCTGTTCAGGGGAAAACATTACGATGCACATACATTTCTCATGTTGTGCTGCAGCTGTAATTATCAGCCCCTGTAATGAGGTGATTATTGAAATTGGATGGAAATGTGTATGGAGATTGGGTTGCCTGGCAGTGACCTCTCAACAGTAGCTAGCAGGCCACACACTCAGTAAGGACACCACACACGCACACGCATACACACACACATACGTATACACACTGAACAGTGAATATGAGTATGGATTTAGCCTCGTAGCTGCATTACCTAATGTTATTTTACGTCAATCTTATTGGCCTGGTTTATTACTGAGTCTGATTGGTTTTTGCAGGTGTATATATATCGTTGGTGATTTAGAATGAATAGGTTTGATTGTGAGTTACATTCGCTAGAGACTTTAGCGGTGTGTTATTACGAACAAACGCAGTTGAGGTTATTGCTTTTGCTGGATACATACAATTTACTTACTGGAGACTTCCACAGACTCTTTTTGCAATTTCACCTGTCTGTAAAGCAGATGAAGTAAGACCTTGTGCCATTTACTCTGAAATAGATAAGCTATTTGTTTCTAATGAGGCTTGATTGGGAGTTCCGTTTGTTAGAGACTCTCTCACAGTAGATTACTAATAAATACGGTGGAGTTTATTGCTTTTGCTACATATATACAGTACATACTTCCACAGGAGCTAACAGATGTAGGATCTTAATTTGATCACCCTGTTGTAGCAGGAAATATAAACATAGTGTATTCAAGGCTTAAAAAGGCTTCAAAAGTTTGTCAATTCCGCTTTAAGATGACAGACTTGATTTGCCCTAACAAAAAATGTATCAACCCCTGCAAAAATGGCCAATAATTATAATCCACAAAATAATTCACATGTCCTGTTGCTGCAGGATTATTTTCCTGCTGTGAGAAACTGGCCAAATGAAGATCCTACATCTGTATTTCACCTGTGCCATTTACACAGCAGTAAATAACTATTTGTTTCTCTTATGCATTTGCAGAACAATACATTTCCCTTTTGGTTATAATTCAATTTATTGTGGAATGTTGGGTGAATAATTGGTTTAGTGTCTAGAAAGTCGTTCCCCAGCTTGGCACCACGTTTCATCACGTGGTTGTCAGGCTTTGATGGTTTAACACCACCGGAAACAACAGTTGCTTAGTTACTGATCTGTGGTTCATGAAATTAATTCATGGTAGAACATACATTTATTCAATGCTTTATCTTTAGGAGTTATTATGAGGTTGACTGGCCTGGAAAATAACCAATAATGTCGACACCTGTTTGTTCATAATTGCTTGTATATTGAGGCATGCAAGATAGGAAAGGAGAGAAGAGGAGAAGGAAAATAAGGAGAGGAGGAAAGGAGGGAGGAGAGGCAAGGAGAGGAGAAATAAGGAGAGGAGGAGAGGAGATGGAAACTAATCATATGTGGAAATCAGTTGGTGTGTGTGACAGACAAGCCACATCAGAAGAAAGAGGGAGACGTTTTGCTCTTTCTAGGAGCTCTCTGTGTTGGTCACTGTCTTTTGGAATCTCATCCCTTTCTATTTTTATTTCACTCTTACTCACTGTCAGAATATATTCAGCAAAGTTAATCCTAAACTACTTCAGAGACGACTCCGGCGTATATTTTTAGTATCTTGTTATTACTCACGTTGCTCTCTCTCTCTCTCTCTCTCTCTCTCTCTCTCTCTCTCTCTCTCTCTCTCTCTCTCTCTCTCTCTCTCTCTCTCTCTCTCTCTCTCTCTCTCTCTCTCTCTCTCTCTCTCTCTCTCTCTCTCTATCCCTCTCTCTATCTGTCTCTTTCTCTCTATCTGTCTCTTTCTCTCTGTCTCTTTCTCTCTCTCTCTCTGTCTCTCTCTCTCTGTCTCTCTCTCTCTCTCTCTCTCTCTGTCTCTCTCTCTCTCTCTAGCTCTCTTTTCTATTCCAGTGCTCCCTCCATTCACGAGGCTGTTGGTTTATAATGAATGAAAGTATGAAAAACACATGGTCACAGAGGATAGGAATGACCGGTGTCGGCCCCGGAATTCTTAAACAATTTAAACAGGCGTTCCGATGATGTCACCACAAATATTCCCAGAGACTTTAAGAATGTTTTATAATGTTGCGACAGAAGTGGCTTGAGGAGATGTACGGGAGGGCGTGGGAATGAAAGTCCACACACACGCACACACACACACACGCACGCACACACACGTGGGGCTGGTTTTGCGCCGTTTGCATTGAGTGCACCACCACAATACTCATAACTGCGCCAGAAATGAGTGTGTTTATATAACGTGTGTGTGTGTGTGTGTGTGTATGTTGGGTAAATAAGCAGTCAGCCCGAGGGTCTGTACATTCCAGCTACACTGCTTGTTTTCTTTCCTGAGCCCTTGTTTAGATTCCCAAACAGTTTCTCATCCCCCCCTTAACAAAAGGCTTAGTTAATACACCGACATACTCTTCCTCTCTTCCTCTCTTCCTCTCCCCTGCTCTCTCTCTCTAACCCTCTCTCTAACCCTCTGCCTCTCTCTCTCTCTCTCTCTCTCTCTCTCTCTCTCTCTCTATCTATCTAAATACCTTTTTACATCAGCAGATGTCACAAAGTCCTTATACAGAAACCCAGCCTAAAACCCCAAACAGCAAGCAATGCAGATGTAGAAGCACGGTGCCTAGGAAAAACTCCTTAGAAAGATAGAGGGGTGGTCAGTCCTCTTCTGGCTTGGCAGGGTGGAGATTAGAAGAGTACATGACCATTAGGGCCAGATTGTTCTTCAAGATGTTCAAACATTCATAGATGACCAGCAGGGTCAAATAATAATCACAGTGGTTGTAGAGGGTGCAACTGGTCAGCACCTCAGAAGTAAATTAAATGTCAGTTGGCTTTTCATAGCAGAGCATTCAAAGGTCGAGACAGCATGTGCGGTAGAGCGAGGGAGAGGGAGAGAGAGATAATCAAATCCGGACAAATCAGCCTCAAAAACAAAAAAGTTAAAAACAGCAGGCACGGGTCAAGGTAGCATGAACAGCTCAGGGTTCCATAGCCGAAGGCACAACAGTTGATGCTGGAGCAGCAGCACGACCGGGTCGACTGGGGATAGCCAGGAGCCATCAGGCCAGGCAGTCCTGGGGCATAGGTCTAGGGCTCAGGTCCTCTGGGAGGAGAGGGAGAGAGAGAGAAAGAATTAGAGGGAGCATACTTAAATTCACAGAGGACAACAGATAAGAAAGGATAATTACACTAGATGTAACAGACTGATCCTAGCCCCCCGGGATATAGACTATTTGCAGCATAGATACTGAAGGCTGAGACAGGGGGGGGGGTCGGGGGACACTGTGGCCCTGTCTGATGATACCCCCGAACAGGGCCATCCAGGCAGGATATAACCCCACACACTTTGCCAAAGCACTCACACCACTAGAGGAATATCAACAGACCACCAACTTACTACCCTGAGACAAGGCTGAGTATAGCTCACGCAAGACCAGACAGGGAGATCACGTCAGTATAGCGGGGGAAAAAAGCCTTGCACGACATGACGCACCCCTCCTAGGGACGGCAAGGAAGAGCACTAGTAAACTAGTGCATCAGCCCCCATAATAGGGTCAGAGGCAGAGAATCCCAGTGGAGAGAAGGGAGCCGGCCAGACAGAGACAGTTAGGGCGGTTCGTCATTCCAGTGCCTTGCTGTTCACCTTCGCACCCCTGGGCCAGACTGCACTCAATCATAGGACCTACTGAAGAGATGAGTCTTCAGTAAAGACTTCAAGGTTGAGACCAAGTCTGCTTCTCTCACATGGATAGGCAGACCATAAGAGCTCTGTAGGAGAAAGCCCTGCCTCCAGATGTTTGCTTAGAAATTCTAGGGACTATAAGGTCTGAGCCTTGTGACCGTAGCAAACGTGTAGGTATGCACGGCAGGACAAAATCTGAGAGATACTGTAGGTAGGAGCAAGTCCATGTAATGCTTTGTAGGTTAGCAGTAAAATCTTGAAATCAGGCTTAGCCTTAACAGGAAGCCAGTGTAGAGAGGCTAGCACTTGAGTAATATGATACATTTTTTTGGTTCTAGTCAAGATTCTAGCAGCCGTATTTAGCACTAACTGAAGTTTATTTAGTGCTTTATTCAGGTAGCCGAAGAGTAGAGCATTGGATTAGCTTTTCGGCATCATTTTTGGACAAAATTATCTGATTTTTCCAATGCTGCCCTTGAAATGTTCTTGATATGTTCGTCAAAAGGGAGATCAGGGTCCAGAGTAACGTCGAGGTCCTTCACAGTTTGATTTTAGACGACTGTACAATCATCAATATTAATTGTCAGATCAAACAGCAGATGTGTTTGTTTCTTTTGATCTAGAACTAGCATGTCTTGTTTCGCCGAGTTTAAAAGTAAAACATTTTCCGCCATCCACTTCCTTGTGTCTGAAACACAGGCTTCCAGGGTAGGCAATTTTGGGGCTTCACCATGTTTCAGGTAGATAGAATTATGGTCAGATTTGCCAAATGGAGGGTGAGGGAGAGCTTTGTACGTGGAGTAAAAATGGTCTTGAGTTTTTTCCCTCTGGTTGCACATTTAACATGCTGATAGAAGTTAGGTAAAACTGATTTACGTTTCCCTGCATTAAAGTCCCCGGCCACTAGGAGCGCCGCCTCTGGATGATCGTTTTCCTGTTTGCTTATGGCGGTATACAGCTCGTTGTGTGCGGTTTTAGTGTCAGCATTGGTCTGTGGTGGTATGTAGAAAGCTATGAAAAATAGAGATGAAAACTCTCTAGGTAGATAGTGTGGTCTACAGCTTATCATGAGATACTCTACTTCAGGCGAGCAAAACCTTGAGACTTCCTTAGATATCGTGCACCAGCTGTTGTTTGCGAATATACATATGCCGCCGCCCGGTGTCTTGCCAGGGGCTGCTGTTTTATCCTGCCGATAGAGTGTATAACCCGCCAGCTGTATGTTATTAATGTCGTCGTTTTGATTTGGAGGGAAAGTTATGTTGTGGAAGGTAGTATCCTGTATATGTCATTGTAAAATAAATCCAAGTTTATACAACCCTAAATCGATATTTTTGTACAAACATGCTGAAAAAGGCTAAATCTTCCTCTCTTCTCTTCCTGTCTTCTATCTCTCTCGCTTTCTTTCTCTGTCTTTGTCTCTCTCTCTCTGCAGGAGCGTATCTTCCTCACATTATCCAACTACATCTTCACAGCGATCTTCGTGGCTGAGATGACAGTCAAGGTAAGAGGGGACCAGGGAGACAGATCCTACCAGCGGGTAAACCCACACTCACCTACCCAGGAAGACACACTGATCACTGTGCCTCGGGGCTGTGGTTAAGGCCTCCACAGATCTGGTCTAATCCACAGAGCCAGGTTAAATCTCTTCGCCCTCTGGCTGATATCAGGACATGTTAGGTAGAAGTTGCCCGTAGGCACAAATCTAAGAGTCCGAACCTTTTCAGTAAGAGTAAAAAAATGCCCAACTGACCATAGATCAGTGTCTCGTGGGAAAATGTATCCTACTCCTATGAGGACTTCTTATAAAGCCTCATATCCATCAGTGGTTTCTGTGTTCATTCTGCCCCAAAGCTTATTTGAAGAAATAGAGAGAGATGAGGGGGAGGGGAACGGAAGTACCGTTGTGTGTTTCATTAACGGTCACCATTTAGAGTGAGATGAGAAAATAGATCCTAGATGAGAAAATAGAGCCTAACAAAGTACCTGAAATACCTTAGATAGCTAAGATGACAGAAATACATTAAGGCACGGACCACCTCCAAATGATTGATCTTCAGCTCTGCTGTTTCACTGTCATTAAGACAGACAAAGCCTTTAAGAAAACAGGCTTTCAGTGTGATACCTCGGTAAGCCTCAAACACACACTCACACGAATGGGAGGGAATGCTTGCACACACACACATACACACACACACAAAGAGAGCGAGACACCTGTTACTAATACTAAGGAAAGGATTGTCTAGCCGATATTCAAATATCCTGGCTTTGAATGGAGGGTCATGTCTACGTATAGAGGCTTGTGGCAGGGGTAGGGAGCGGTGAGGAGGGGTGAGGGCTAGAGAAAGTTCACAGGTGTCACTCACTAAGACCTCCATTTCTATTCTGGTGCCCAACGCAATGCCAGGGCTCACACACACACACGCACACACATTGAGGGCAGACGGACACAAAATGGAAATCATGCCCAGGAATAATGGGGCTCGGGGGAGGTTAATTAACGTCACACACAGGAAGTCAGATGTCTGGGGGAAACTGACAGGGGCATAGGAACCAAAGGCTTTGTAACCTCGACACGTCTTTGTTCATCAGGGGTTTGATCATTCTCTTTGATACTGCCTGGTTATATATAGATTCATGCCTTAACGCTCTGACGAGGCACAGCATATGCAAATGAAGCCATGCCTAGTTGAGATGCAGTTTGTGAAGTTTCTATGGGTTCTTGTTGTGTCTCAGTCATTTTTGTAGATTGAAATACGGAGAGAAGAAAAGTCTTCAACAACAAAAGTTTGTATCTCACTTGACTTGGCCTAATTTACTTTGCACAACTCTAGAGGTGCCTCTCTGATTGACTGCTTTGACTATGTGTGTTTGTGTATATGCGTGTGCGTTACTGTCTTTCTTTGTGAATGTACTTTTGTAGCATGTATGTCGTTAACCCAGTGTCTGTGTATATTCTCAGGTGGCTGCACTGGGCTGGTTACTTGGTGATAAGACCTACCTGAGGAGCAGCTGGAACATTCTAGATGGGATTTTAGTGATGATCTCAGCCATAGATATCCTGGTCTCGTTGGTATCGAACAGCAGCCCCAAGATACTGGGCATGCTCAGAGTGCTGCGCTTGCTACGGACGCTCAGGCCACTACGGTGAGTTACACAAACAGTGGACCCACACAAATACACACGCACATATACTCACACACACAAACACATATGCACCTTCTCACAATACCACAAAAAGACCTGTTCCCAAAACAGTACAGTATATCTACCAGCCAACAGAGTGTGAGACTTTCCCCATATACAGTATGCTGTACTAACTTGACATACTGTATCTCTTAGGCCTGCACAATGAATCAAATTCACATTGAAATCGCAATATTGACATGTACAATATCCATATTTCAAGAGCTACATATCTTATGCAATATTTTGAAATGCATCTCAGTCTTGTGTAACGTCCGTTTTTAGGAGCAAAATCATCCTGCAGCTGCTTCCCACTAGGGTTACTGGTTAAATATAAAAAATCTATGTAAAAAATCATAAAATAAGATGATTTTGACATACATTTTTAGTAAATGACAAAGCTGTAAAAGATTATACTATATATAACCCATCAATTTAGTGAATACCATTTGTGTTTAATATGAGGGTTTTTGCCTGAAATATCCCTTATATATATTTTTTTTAAATTTATTTTACCCCCTTTTTCTCCCCAATTTCGTGGTATCCAATTGTTAGTAATTACTATCTTGTCTCATCGCTACAACTCCCGTACGGGCTCGTCCTCCGAAACACAACCCAACCAAGCCGCACTGCTTCTTAACACAGCGCACATCCAACCCGGAAGCCAGCCGCACCAATGTGTCGGAGGAAACACCGTGCACCTGGCAACCTTGGTTAGCGCACACTGCGCCCGGCCCGCCACAAAAGTTGCTGGTGCGCGATGGGACAAGGATATCCCTACCGGCCAAACCCTCCCTAACCCGGACGACGCTAGGCCAATTGTGCGTCGCCCCACGGACCTCCCGGTCGCGGCCGGCTGCGACAGAGCCTGGGCGCGAACCCAGAATCCCTGGTGGCACAGCTAGCGCTGCGATGCAGTGCCCTAGACCACTGCACCTCCCGGGAGGCTCCTTTATATTTTTTACACAATTTTATTTATTTTATTATGTCAATAGATCTTTGTTGTAAATGTTTTGACTCCAAACTGGTGGCAGTGGTGAAAAAATTGAATCGCTGGAAGAGTTACAGAGTTAATTGAAAATATTGCTGTTGTGGATGAGATTTTTTTCCCATACATTTTCTCACTAAAACAAATGGTTATATATAGAACCAAATATGGGTTATTTGACTTGTAACCATAGCGGATACCTTTTTGGTGCTTTATATAACCATTTTTTGAAGTTTCTATAAAGAACCATGCTTTAAATGGAACCTTTATGGTGCTATAAAGAACCCTTTCCTAAGGTTTTATAACAGGGGTATTCAACTCTTACCCTACGAGGTCCGGTACCTGTGTGTTTTCTGCTCTACCTGATAATTAATTGCTACAGTAGCGCCTGGTGTCCCAGGTCTAAATCAGTCCATGATTAGAAGGGAACAACGGAAAAAATGCAGTGGAACTGGCTTCGAGATCCAGAGTTGAGTTTTAGGGTTCTATAAAGAACCATAAAAAGAGGTTCTACCCTTTTTATGGTTCTACATAGAACCTTTATGGAGAATGGTTCTATAATGAAAATGTCTCAATCTCAAAGGTTCCTTGTAGATCGTTTTGAAGAAACATACAGGGTTTTTTATTCTGGTTAGCCATATTATATTGTTAAAATTCCATAGGCATTATTATTGTTTTAATTAACAAATTGAATCAGGTGTGCTAGTTCTGGAACAGCTGGCAGTCGCTGATGAGAGAATTGAGCACCACTGACTTAGGCTACCATTCGCAATTGACACAAGGCCATACATACTGTACAGTACACTACCTTTCAAAAGTTTGGGGTCGCTTAGAAATTTCGTTGTTTTTGAAAGAAAAGCTATTTTTTTGTCCATTAAAATAACATCAAATTGATCAGAAATACAGTGTAGACATTGTTAATGTTGTAAATGGCTATTGTAGCTGGAAACAGCACATTTTTTATGGAATATCTACATAGGCGTACAGAGGTCCATTATCAGCAACCATCACTCATGTGTTCCAATGGCACGCTGTGTTAGCTAATCCAAGTTCATCATTTTAAAAGGCAAATTTATCATTAGAAAACCCTTTTGCAATTATGTTAGCACAGCTGAAAACTGTCGTTCTGATTAAAGAAGCAATACAACTGGCCTTTAGACTAGTTGAGTATCTGGAGCATCAGCATTTGTGGGTTCGATTACATGCTGAAAATGACCAGAAACAAATAACTTTCTTCTGAAACTCGCCAGTCTATTCTTGTTCTGAGAAATGAAGGCTATTCCATGCGAGAAATTGCCAAGAAACTAAAGATCTCATACAACGCTGTGTACTACTCCCTTCACAGAACAGCGCAAACTGGTTCTAACCAGAATAGAAAAGGAGTGGGAGGCCCCGGTGCACTACTGAGCAAGAGGACAAGTACATTAGAGTGTCTAGTTTGAGACACAGATGCCTCACAAGTCCTCAACTGGCAGCTTCATTAAATAGTACCCGCAAAACACCAGTCTCAACGTCAACAATGAAGAGGCGACTCCGGGATGCTGGCCTTCTAATACGTTTTTTTTTGTATCATTTAGTATATTTGAGTTTAACCATAATATTTGTTGTAATATTTGATCAGCCTTTTCTGGTGGATTTAACTGAAATTGCAACCAACTTTCTATGGCTTGTTTTAAAAATAGCGATATGGAGATTATTTAATTTTAACATAACCGAAAGTGAGAGGTTGTAATCTCAATAAAGGGAAAAAAGGCAATTCTTGAACATGGGGTGAGAAATTCTTACTAATCTGCTAGAGATGAAATGAAGAAAATGGCGCCGACAGATAGGGCAGCCGTGCTTCTAGCTCCCAGGCAACTTTGCAGTATTTTTTTTATGTGTTGTGTCTTACATTATTAGCCCCCAAAAAATGTTGTGTTAATACATACATCCGGGAAGAACTTTTGGATATCAGAGCGGCGGTAACTTGCCAGTATTACGACCAGGAATTCAACTTTCCCAAATCTGATCCTTTGTTCGTACCCCCCAGGGCAATTGAACTGATTCCAGAGGCTGATCCAAAACACTGCCGGCGGAGAAGAGGTATTCGGAGTGGACTTATAGTCCGACTCAGGAGGTGCGCACACCACCCACCGCTTCTGAGTATGTTACTCGTTAATGTTCAATCCATGGATAATAAAGTTGACGAGCTCAGGGCGAGGAATTCCTTCCAGAGAGACATCAGGGACTGTAACATAGTCTGTTTCACGGAAACATGGATCTCTCGGGATATACTGTCTGAATCCGTACAGCCAGTTCATCGCGCAGACAGGAATTAATATCTCTCCGGAAAGAAGGGTGGGGGTGTATGTTTGATGATTAACTACTCATGGTATGATTATGCTAACATACAGGAACTCAAGTCCTTTTGTTCACACGACCTAGAATACCTCACAATCAAATGCCAACTGTATTACCTCCCAAGAGAATTATCTTCAGTTATAGTCACAGCCCCCCTCAAGCCGATACTGTATAGTCCCCCTCAAGCCGATACCAAGACGGCCCTGATAGAACTTCACTTGACTTTATGCAAACTGGAAACCACATATCCTGAGGCCGTATTTAATGTATCTGGGGATTTTAACAAAGCAAATTTGAGGAAAACGTTACCGAAGTTCTATCAACACATTGACTGTAGAACCCGCGCTGCTGAAACACTCGATAACTGCAACTCCAACTTCCGGGATGCCTACAAGGCCCTCCCCCGCTCTCCCTTCAGAAAATCTTATCATGACTCCATTTTGCTCCTCCCTTCCTATCGGCAGAAACTCAAACAGGAAGTACCCGTGTTAAGGACTATTCAACGCTGGTCTGACCAATCGGAATCCACGCTTTTGATCACGCGGACTGGGATATGTTCTGGGTAGCCTGAGACGAATACACTGATACGGTGACTGAGTTTATCAGGAAGTGTATAGGAGATGAAGTACCCACTGTGAATACAAACAGTCGGACGTTTACATACACCTTAGCCAAATACATTTAAACTCAGTTTTTCACAATTCCTGACATTTAATCCTAGTAGAAATTCCCTATCTTAGGTCAGTTAGGATCACCACTTTATTTTAAGAATGTGAAATGTCAGAATAATGGTAGAGAGAATGATTTATTTCAGCTTTTATTTCTTTCATCACATTCCCAGTCGGTCAGAAGTTCACATACTCTCAATTAGTATTTGGCAGCATTGCCTTTAAATTGTTTAACTTGGGTCAAACGTTTCGGGTAGCCTTCCACAAGCTTCCCAGAATAATTTGGGTGAATTTTGGCCCATTCCTCCTGACAGAGCTGGTGTAACTGAGTCAGGTTTGTAGGCCTCCTTGCTCGCACATGCTTTTTCAGTTCTGTCCACAAATTTTCTACAGGATTGAGGTCAGGGCTTTGTGATGGCCACTCCAAAAGCTTGATTTTGTTGTCCTTAAGCCATTTTGCCACAACTTTGGAAGTATGCTTGGGGTCATTGTCCATTTGGAAGACCCATTTGTGACCAAGCTTTAACTTCCTGACTGGTGTCTTGAGATGTTGCTTCAATATATCCACATCACCCCCCCCCCCCCCCATGATGCCATCTATTTTGTGTAGTACACCAAGTCTCTCTTGTAGCAAAACACCCCACAACATGATGCTGCCACCCCCGTGCTTCATGGTTGGGATGGTGTTCTTCGGCTTGCAAGCCTCCCCCTTTTTCCCCCAAACATAACGATGGTCATTATGGCCAAACAGTTCTATATTTGTATCATCAGACCAGAGGACATTTCTCCAAAAAGTATGATATTTGTCCCCATGTGCAGTTGCAAACCGTAGTCTGGCTTTTTTATGGCGGTTTTGGAGCAGTGGCTTCTTCCTTGCTGAGCGGCCTTTCAGGTTATGTCGATATAGGACTCGTTTTACTGTGGATGTAGATACTTTTGTACCTGTTTCCTCCAGCATCTTCACAAGGTCCTTTGCTGTTGTTCTGGGATTGATTTGCACTTTTCGCACCAATGTACGTTCATCTCTAGGAGACAGAACTCGTCTCCTTCCTGAGCGGTATGACGGCTGCGTGTCCCATGGTGTTTATACTTGCATACTATTATTTGTACAGATGAACGTGGTACCTGCAGGCATTTGGAAATTGCTCCCAAGGATGAACCAGACTTGTGGAGGTCATATTTTTTTTTCTGAGGTCTTGACTGATTTATTTTGATTTCCCCATGATGTCAAGCAAAGAGGCACTGAATTTGAAGGTAGACCTTGAAATACATCCACAGGTACACTTCCAATTGACTCAAATGATGTCAATTAGCCTATCAGAAGGTTCTAAAGCCATGACATAATTTTCTGGAATTTTCCAAGCTGTTTAAAGGCACATTCAACTTAGTGTATGTAAATTTCTGACCCACTGGAATTGTGATACAGTGAATTACAGTCATGCACAAAGTAGATGTCTTAACCGACTTGCCAAAACTATAGTTTGTGAAGAAGAGATTTGTGGAGTGGTTGAAAAACGAGTTTTAATGACTCCAACCTAAGTGTATGTAATCTTCCGACTTCAACTGCATATTTTCTTAATTCCTTTCCTTTACTTTAGATTTGTGTGTATTGTTGTGAAATTGTTAGATATTCCTTGTTAGATATTGCTGCACTGTTGGAGATAGTGCAACATTTCTCTACACCCACAATAACATCTGCTGAACATGTGTATGTGACCAATAACATCTGCTAATCACGTGTATGTGACCAATAACACCTGCTGAACATGTGTATGTGACCAATAACATCTGCTAATCACGTGTATGTGACCAATAACACCTGCTGAACATGTGTATGTGACCAATAACATCTGCTGAACATGTGTATGTGACCAATAACATCTGCTGAACATGTGTATGTGACCAATAACATCTGCTAATCACGTGTATGTGACCAATAACACCTGCTGAACATGTGTATGTGACCAATAACATCTGCTAATCACGTGTATGTGACCAATAACATCTGCTGAACATGTGTATGTGACCAATAACATCTGCTGAACATGTGTATGTGACCAATAACATCTGCTGAACATGTGTATGTGACCAATAACATCTGCTGAACATGTGTATGTGACCAATAACACCTGCTGAACATGTGTATGTGACCAATAACACCTGCTGAACATGTGTATGTGACCAATAACACCTGCTGAACATGTGTATGTGACCAATAACATCTGCTGAACATGTGTATGTGACCAATAACACCTGCTGAACATGTGTATGTGACCAATAACACCTGCTGAACATGTGTATGTGACCAATAACATCTGCTGAACATGTGTATGTGACCAATAACATCTGCTGAACATGTGTATGTGACCAATAACACCTGCTGAACATGTGTATGTGACCAATAACACCTGCTGAACATGTGTATGTGACCAATAACACCTGCTGAACATGTGTATGTGACCAATAACATCTGCTGAACATGTGTATGTGACCAATAACACCTGCTGAACATGTGTATGTGACCAATAACACCTGCTGAACATGTGTATGTGACCAATAACACCTGCTGAACATGTGTATGTGACCAATAACATCTGCTGAACATGTGTATGTGACCAATAACACCTGCTGAACATGTGTATGTGACCAATAACATCTGCTGAATATGTGTATGTGACCAATAACACCTGCTGAACATGTGTATGTGACCAATAACATCTGCTGAACATGTGTATGTGACCAATAACACCTGCTGAACATGTGTATGTGACCAATAACATCTGCTGAACATGTGTATGTGACCAATAACATCTGCTGAACATGTGTATGTGACCAATAACATCTGCTGAACATGTGTATGTGACCAATAACATTTGATTTGATTTAAGAGAACCAGTTCTGATTTAAGTATAACTTTTGTATGATTGAAACCTTTAGTGAGATGTCTAATGCTTAATATTTAATAATTTCTGCCCTCCAAATTCATATTTGTAATGATGGCCGGTGAGTCAGAAGCAGGTGCAGGTGAAACGTTTGAATATGACAACAAAACCAAGAACACGACACTAACGTAAGGCAGTATGCCGAGACACACGAACACAGGGAGTGTTTTTTTAAAATGTATTTATTTTTGTGTTGGGGGTGATGTCGGGTCTGGGTGTTGGAACTGAGCTACCTGGGAGGCCTCAGCCAGTTTGTAGGCTCCCATGCCTCACTAGGTTGGATAGGCTCCCATGCCTAAGCTGCATGAACAGTTACCCGTGCCTCAGCCGTGGCAAGCGGGGAGGTCTGAGCCAGCTCATCAGGCTCTTACCTCTCAGCCGGTTCGTCAAGGTTTCTGAGCCTCAGCAGATGCGACCGGTCCGCTCTGGATCCCTGGGATCGTCTCTGTGGTTGGCGTCCTGCGGCTGGAGCCAAACGCGCCAGGGAGGGGGTACTGTCACGTATGCTCTCTCTCCGGCGTTCTAGGTCATCATGCTCCTGCGCCTCAGCTTGATCAACAGGCTCCCGCTCCTTAGCAGAGGTGACCGGTCCGCTCCTGATCCCCGGGATCGTCATCTTGGTCGGCGTCCTGCAGCTGGAGCCGCGCGTCAGGGAGGGGGTTCTGTCACGTGTGCTCCCTCTCTGGCCTAGGTCACCAGGCTGCTCGTTAGGGCGCAAACCTGTCATCAGCGTTACGCGTATTTGCGCATAATGAACTCACCTGGACTCCATCCCCTCCTTGATTACCTGCCCTTTATATGTCACTCCCATTTGTTTCTTCCCCAGTTGTCATTGTTTCTGTTTCTGTTTCATGTCGGTGCGCTGTTTGTGTTTCTTGTTTTGTTCATTTATTTATTAAATGTATTCACTCACTGAACTTGCTTCCCGACTCTCAGCATACATAGTTAAAATATTCATTATATAAATAGGCCCGTTTAATTTTGTCTGGCTTACCGTTCAAAACAAAATGTAATATTTTTTGCTCATATCATTTAAAAAGTGTGGCAAGGCCATAAGCAAATACTTAAACTGGGATATGACTAAAGAGTTAATCAGGGTAATTCTTCCACAAATAATCCGCTATTTTCAATTCCATGCTAGCAAGATCTTATCTATTTTTGCTGACTTTCTATTCAAATGTATTGTAGTGAGATCATTTCTTTCTTTCGGCATTTGAATACGGAGTATGTCCACCTCACCGTCAGACCATTTTATTGGTAAATGACTTGGTAATGTAAAAGTTGTATTTTTTTGTGATCCTGTTGGTGTGTGTTTGTGTTTGTCGTCATGCAGCACAGTGTGTGTGTGTGTGTGTGTGTGTGTGTGTGTGTGTGTGTGTGTGTGTGTGTTTCCCTTACCTCATGGCTCTCCTCTCGTGAAGCTCTAGAGGCTTTGCCTGCACTAAAATATTTATCAACATCTCAGGAAGAGCACAAAAATCAAATATTCATTTTTCCTGCCCAATTTACCCACAAAACTCTGAGGATACCCACTTCAATCTCCTACCTGACCCCTCTCAATTATGACCCCTGACCGCTTGGAAATGGAATCTACTATCCCTGCCTCCATACTAGAATTGCTTTTATCTTCGAGTTCATATTTGTGTGTGTGATCTCAGCAGTGTGAACCCATCAGATCAACAGTCATTTTCTATAATATAGTTTGTTTAGTTGATGTGGGTTTATGTACAAACATTGGGAAAGTATTCCGACCCCTTCATTTTTTTCATATTTTGTTACATTATATCCTTATTCTAAAATTGATTAAATATAAAATGTTCCTCATCAATCTACACACAATAGAACTGTGTCATTGTGCATACCTGGTCCCCATTCCCACTGATTATATTTGTATAAATGTGCCCTTTGTTTCACCATTGGGCTGTCGATTATTGTTACTATGTCCGTTGGTCATGTGAGTACCTGTGCTGTGTGTTTTGGCTTTTGTGCCATTGTGGATTGTGCAATTGATTACAGGTCTCGTCCCATGTGATAATCATTGTGCGCTTGTGATATTTATTTGAGGTACTCCTCGCTCTTTCGTTTGGGTCTCAACCCTGTGTGTTGTATACGTGTTTGTTTGGTCTTCGTCCCTGTGCCTTTACATGTCACGCTGTACTTTGGGGTAAAGAAATAAAAAAACATATTACGCATTCCTGCGCCTGTCTCCCGACCATTTATGCCAACGTGACACCGGATGGCCATTTGATCACTTGTTCAGCAGTCTTATGGCTTGGAGGTAGAAGCTGTTAAGGAGCCTTTTGGACCTAGACTTGGCACTCCAGTACCGCTTGCCGTGCAGTAGCAGAGAGAACAGTCTATGACTTGGGTGACTGAAGTCTTTGACAAATATTTGGGCCTTCCTCTGACACCGCCTAGTACATAGGTCCTGGATGGCAGAAAGCTTGGCCCCAGTGATGTACTGAGCCGTCCGCACACTACCCTCTGTAACACCTTATGGTCGGATGTCGAGTAGTTGCCATACCAGGCGGTGATGCATCCGGTCAGCATGCTCTCGATGGTGCAGCTGCAGAACGTTTTGAGGATCTGGGAACCCATGACAAATATTTCCAGTCTCCTGTTGTTGTGTCCTCTTCACCGCTGTCTTGGTGTGTTTAAACCATGACACCAAGGAACTTGAAACTCTCAACCCGCTCCAATACAGCCCGGTGTATGTCAATGGGGAGCTATTCGGCCCTCTTTTCCTGTAGTCCACGATCAACTTTTTTGTCTTGCTCACGTTGAGGGAGAGGTTGTTCTCCTGGCACCACACCTCCAGGTCTCTGACCTCCTCCCTATAGCCTGTCTCATCATTGTCGGTGATCAGGCCTACCACTGTTGTGTCATCACAAACTTAATGATGGTGTTGGAGTCGTGCTTGGCCACGCAGTCGTGGCTGAACAGGGAGTACAGGAGGGGACTGAGCACGCACCCTTAAAAGGCACCCGTGTTAAGGATCAGCATGGCGGATGTGTTGTTACCTACCCTCACCACCTGGGGGCGGCCGTCAGGAAGTCCAGGATCCAGTTGCAGAGGGAGGTGTTTAGTCCCAGGGTCCTTAGCTTAGTGATGAGCTTTGAGGGCACTATGTTTCCCACAAACTACACATAAAGGAATATGTAGTTCATGTATTTATTCAAGTTTTTTGTCAGTTTCAACACTTTAGTAAGATCCTGACTTGGAGCTGGCGGGAATAGTGCGTGAGAGAGAAATAGGTTAGAACGTAAGCGACATGCGAGGTAGAGCGAGAGAAGGGGAGATGGATAAAGAAACCGAGAGAAACGTTAAGCTGGTGTTCTCTCTTCTCCGCTGACGCTACAGCTGATCGCTCCGATCAGGAATAATACAATAATAATATCTCTTTTGAGAGTACACTCTTAGAAAAAAAGGTGATATCTTAGACCCTAAAAGGGTTCTTTAGGCTGTCCCTATAGGATAACCCTTTGAAGAGCCCTTTTTGGTTCCAGGTAGAACCCTTTTAGGTTCCATGTAAAACCCTTTCCACAGAGTGTTCTACATGGAAACCAAAAGGGTTCTACCTGGAACCAAAAAGGGCTCTCCTATGGGAAAAGTCGAAGAACCCTTTTGGAACCCTTTTTCTAAGTGTGTTAATTAGCTATTAAACCGCAACGCTCGGACGAGAAGAGAGGAGAAGAGGGGAGGGGAGGACAGTTGAGGAGAGGAGTGCATGAAATGGCCATAATATTAGTATGCTGGTCTGGGTTTCTGTGATATATTGTATCTAAAGCTATAGATGTACTGAAGGCTGTCTCAGAGAAAGTTCACTTAATTTGACAGAGAATTAAAGTTATGCTTCAAGGAGTTCTCTGAAAATGAGGGCTTCTCATAGGACTAAATTAAAATAATGGAGAAAATCAATGCTTGACAAAACTCTAAAGCATTAATAGCTAAAAAGTATGCAGATCAATTTCTTTTCACATTCAAACTATCAAACAAACAAAAGGGAGTACAGCAACACACTAGAGCATTGGAATTGTACTTGTGATTTTCAGTTTGTCAGTTCAGAGTCTTTAGTTTGGTTTCAGGGGAAGAGAGGAGAAGACTGTGTGAATTAAACATGAGTCATCGGTCTGTGTTTTCCCCTCAAGCATTGGCGTGTGTAAGGTTCGCGCGCACACACACACACACACACACACACACACACACACACACACACACACACACACACACACACACACACACACACACACACACACACACACACACACACACACACACACACACACACACACACACACACACACACACACTTAGAAGAAGACTTGATATACATCTCTGACGGAGGTGACATTACGGCCAGTGAGAAAGAGTCCCTGTTCCGTTTTACTAATATTGTTCTTCTCTTCATTTCATCCATTCATCCATCCTCAGTGACTGTTCTGTTCTAACACTCTGCATACTGAATATGCTGAAGTAGGTAAGAAAGAAAAGACAAGAAGAGAAGAAAAAAACGATCCTACACTCTACTCCAACTACTCACATTGTCCCAGATACCAGTGCATGTGTGTGCGCATGTGTGTGTATTTATGTCTCTGTCTGCAGGTGTGTGTGTTGGTTTTCCTCATTAGGGATATTAATGCCATTATACAGGAGCAGAGAGGAGTCTCCAGGAGTGTGTGTGTGTGTGTGTGTGTGTGTGTGTGTGTGTGTGTGTGTGTGTGTGTGTGTGTGTGTGTGTGTGTGTGTGTGTGTGTGTGTGTGTGTGTGTGTGTGTGTGTGTGTGTGTGTGTGTGTGTGTGTGTGTGTGTGTGTGTGTGTCTTTGTTTAACATGGCACATACACACTACTGTAATCATCCATCAACACTGTGACCTCAATTCAGGCTTCACCACGGGGAATCCTGTTGTTAGCCCCTAAATGTCCCCTTTAAGACACCTCTGTCTTCTCTTGGTTGACCCCTGTCAGCTGTGTGTTTTGGCTCATCCGTCTCTCCCAGTAGGTGATGTAATTATCTGGGGGGTTGTATCCTCGTACCCCTCGCCCCGTGACTGGGCGCTTCGTTAACTCCCGTGTTAATTAAAACAGCCTCCAAACATATACATTTTACATCCCAGTCGCTTAGCTAATGCTTTCATCCAGAAGAGTGTCTCACAATTATTGTATTCATACTAAGAGGGTGGAAATGACACATACACAGTAAGAAAAACATTTTTTTATAGATGAGTGCTGGTAAATTCACAGTGAATATAATACAAGAGTAAAATTGAAAGGTGTGTATCAAATGTGGAGAAAAAGGGGGAGACAGAAAGAGAAGAGGAGGGGAGAGAGAGGAGAAGTAATGCAGGGGTAGGGTAGGGTAGGACCCATCTCTCCCTCCATCTCTAAAGTACCTCCCTCTATCCATCCCTCCATCCATCTCTCCTTCTGTCCATCTCTCCTTCCCCCTTCATCCTCCATCCCTTGCTCAGAGTCGTTTAATCAGAGTCGTTCTCTGCTCGGGAACGAGCGTCTCGCTTATTACTTTACTTGTTATCTTTCTTCCGAGCGAGGGAAGGACGGAGGGAGGGAAACCATGAATGAATAGACATTTTCCATGTATGAATAGACATTATTGAAAGAGTCCTTGCTATAATCATCAGTGTGTATTGACTTGTCATACAAGACTTGGCAAGACAAGCACCTTGACTATAAACTAACATTGTTTTTGTTCCAAAGATGATGCATCTTGAATGTCATGAGCAGAAATCACTGCTTTTATATGCAGACTTAGAAAACAATGAGGTAAGAAACATTCATGATTTGCTGTGCTAGATACATAAGCAAGGACATGGGAACGGTAGGAGAGACGAGACCCTACTTAACTGTACAAACAAAGATGACAAGTTTCTATCCTCTGTGGACTCGCTGAATTTCTTGCCGTTTCTCCCTCGTCTTCTCATGTTTCCTCCCTTTTTCTCTCTCTCTGGTATACACTGAGTGTATGGTCGGGGCATGGGGAGGGAGGGAGGGAGGGAGGGAGGGAGGGAGGGAGGGAGGGAGGGAGGGAGGGAGGGAGGGTTTTTTACAAAAAGTGGTCAAATATATAAAAGGTAGATTTTACACTTGGATTTTTTGGCAAGGACATATACAGGATACTACCCTCCACAACATAACCCTGACTCCAAATCAAAACTCTAAACCTACAACCTGATTTTGGACAAAAGGACCTGGAAGGATTACAACTACCAAAGATGATTATTTCCAAGCTATACAGCAAATGCTCTGGCAGACAAGCAACAGAAACCTGAAAACACCATCCAACCTTGCTAGGACAGAACATATCTGACTGCAACTTCAATTAATACTGAGGAGTGAAGTGAGAGGAGTCAAGGCCCTTGAGCCCAACAATGGCAGGATAGTTTCACAGCCTACCCCACCCAAATGCAGAGGCCTTTGAAGCCCCCTCCGGCAGTTCAGAGGAAATTACAATACAGGACAATTAAGAAACACTTTTTGCTGACAATTATAAAAATTGGAACATAAGCAACTTAATCTTCCACACAGACCGTCCCCTGGCATGGTGCAGTGTTGGGGGGGGGGGGTTAGCGAAGGTTGGAAACTCAGGATACTAGACAACAAGGACTATGAGTCAGCCAATGTCAACCTGTACAAGTCTGGAACAGTAATGGTACAGGGCAAGCCCAAGCAGTTTCAGCTGGACTTTCACATAATCAAAGAGATAGCTCAGCAGGATAAGCTCTCTCTTGAGAAATATACCCCCACCTCGAGTGTGTCAGACCAGACCTCTTCATTATACAACCCCACAGATGAGCAACCCCAAGTGGAAAGTCAACCTCCCAGCACAGAGTACTACTTCCTCATGGAAATGAAGGATACATTCACCCAGCTGGAGGTAAGGCATGTGGAGCTGGAACAGCAGGTGAACACACTCCAGTCAGCACAAAAAATGGTCCAGCTCAACAACACCCCATCAACCAGACCCGGAGAGCTGGAGGTGGAGAGAGACATATCTGCACTATGGACTGTGGTGAGACAAAATCAACAGGAGAAAGAGCAGGAGAAAAAGAACAAACAGCAAAACATATACATGATCAAATACAAATCTTAGAATCAACTATTAAAGACTGCCATAAACCAATGGATTCTCTAATTACATTGAATGAACTACAGGACAAAATACAAACCCGCCAACCCAAAAAGGCCTGTGGTGTTGATGGTATCCTCTATAAAATCATAAAATATACAGACCACAAATTCCAATTGGCTATATTTAAACTCTTTAACATTATCCTTAGCTTTGGCATCTTCCCCAATATTTGGAACCAAGGACTGATCACCCCAATCCACAAAGGTGGAGACAAATTTGACCCCAATAATTACCGTGAGATACAGTTGAAGTCGGAAGTTTACATACACCTTAGCCAAATACATTTAAACTCAGTTTTTCACAACTCCTGACATTTAATCCTAGTAAATATTCCCAGTAGGTCAGACCTGGGCCCTGACAGTAAATTTCAGTAAGACAAAAATAATGGTGTTCCAAAAATGGTCCAGTTGCCAGGACCACAAATACAAATTCCATCTACACACTGTTGCCCTAGAGCACACAAAAAACTATACATACCTCAGGCTAAACATCAGTGCCACAGGTAACTTCATCAAAGCTTTGAACGATCTGAGAGACAAGGCAAGAAGGGCCTCCTAAGGCATCAAAAGGAACATAAAATTTGACATACCAATTAGGATCGGCCAAAAAATACTTGAATAGAATAGAACCCATTGTCCTTTATGGTAGTAAGGTCTGGGGTCCGCTCACCAACCAAGAATTTACAAAAATGGGTAAACACCAATTGAGACTGCATGCAGAATTCTGCAAATATATCCTCAGTGTACAACGTAAACCACCAAATAATGCTTGCAGAGCCGATACGCGCTAATTATCAAAATCCAGAAAAGAGACGTTAAATTCTACAACCACCAAAAGGAAGCAATTCCCAAACCTTCCATAACATAGCGATCACCTACAGAGAGATGAACCTGGCGAAGAGTCCCCTAAGCAAGCAGGTCCTGGGACTCTGTTCACAAACACAAACAGACCTCACAGAGCCCCAGGACAGCAACACAATTATACCCAACCAAATCATGAGAAAACAAAAAGAGAATTACTTGACACATTGGAAAGAATTAACAAAATAAAATCTGCAAACTAGAATGCTATTTGGCCCTAAAGAGAGAGTACACAGTTGCAGAATTCCTGACCGCTGTGACTGACCCAAACTTAAGGAAAACTTTGACTATGTACAGACTCAGTGAGCATAGCCTTGCTATTGAGAAAGGCCGCCCTAGGCAGACCTGGCTCTCAAGAGAAGACAGGCTATGTGCACACTGCCCACAAAATGAGGTGGAAACAGAGCTGCACTTCCTAACCTCCTGCCAAATGTATGACCATATTAGAGACACATATTTCCCTCAGATTACACAGATCTACAAAGAATTTGAAAACAAACCCAATTTTGATAAACTCCCATATCTACTGGGTAAAATACCACAGAGTGCCATCACAGCAGCAATATTTGTGACCTGTTGACACAAGAAAAGGGCAACCAGTGAAGAACAAACACCACTGTAAATACAACCCATATTTATGTTTATTCATTTTCCCTTTTGTACTTTAACTATGTGCACATCGTTACAACAATTTGAAATGTCTTTATTATTTTTGAACTTCTGTGAGTGTCATGTTTACTGTACAGTTTTATTGTTTATTTCACTTTTGTTTATTATCTACTTCACTTGCTTTGGCAATGTTAACATATGTTTCCCATGCCAATAAAGCCCTTGAATTGAATTGAAATTTAATTGAGAGAGAGAGAGCAGATGATAGAATTACATTTATGGTCATCCCAAATGTGTTACACTTGTGGTGTGGTGTGGTGTGGTGTGGGGGAGTGGGTAGGTCCGTGAATGTGTGCGTTTGTCCGTGTATGCTTATGTTTGTCCGAGTGTGTTTCTCCATATCTGTGTACTGATCAGTGTTATTGATCTGGTCTTAGTCTCAGTGTTATCTCCATATCCTCCGTATATCTTCTCTTAGTTATTCTCTTAATGAACTATTGATTTCCTTTCAACCCCCCCTTCTCCCTGAATATGAGACCACTGGACTGAAGACAAAGCTGAGCTTAGCATGCCGCCTCACAGATAGACAGTCAGGTGATTGAGAGTGACAGACAAGTAGAAAGACAGAGAGGTTGAAAGACAGACAGAAAGATAGACAGACAGGTAGTAAGGATACATACTGATTAGGGGGAGAGACGGTGCAGAGAGAGAGGTGAGAAGAGGGGAAGAGGTACTGGAGGGGTGAGGGTAATTGACTGTCACTGATTCCCTGTGACAGAAAAAAGGACAGAGGGCTAGGAGACGAAGGGTGAAGAAGGGAAAGGGGAAGAGGAAGGAAGGAGAAGGGAAAGGGAAGAGGGGGTGGGAGAGCCACAGGCGTCTCCATCTGGCCTGGCTGCTCTGTAACAGACCTAAACAACTCTCTCTCCTGCACTCTTCATCAATCTTCTACGTTTAACATTGTGCCTCTGTGTCTCTGTGTTCTCCAGTGTGATCAGCAGGGCGCCAGGTCTGAAGCTGGTAGTGGAGACTCTGATGTCGTCTCTGAAGCCTATAGGGAACATCGTGGTCATCTGCTGCGCTTTCTTCATCATCTTTGGTATCCTGGGAGTACAGGTGAGAATAGACAATGTATGCAACCCATACAAAAAGCCCCAGCATATTATTATTCATTTGTAAACATTTCAAAAATGATTCCACTTTGACATTATGGGGTATTGTGTGTAAATCAGTGACACAACATCTCAATGTAATCCATTTTAAATTCAGGCTGTAACATGTGGAAAAAGGGGTGTCAATACTTTCTGAAGGCACGTGTTCCCAAAACAATATGATTCAACCAATGTCAGGGAACATTTTTCTTTCAGGTAGTTTTCACATCTTAATAACTTTGGTATGAGAACTCATCTCCACTCCTTATATACCTCAAACTCTTCTCTCCACCTCAGAGTTTATTATTATAAAAATGTTTTACGTTTATTTAACCAGTAAAATACCATTGAGGTTAGAAACCTATTTTTTGAGGAGGACCTGACAAGAGGTCAGCAGGAGGTCGTCAGCATGTACACATGACACAAACGCACAATACAATACATAAAAAACAATTACAATGGTCAATACCATTTTCTTCTATCAGAGATTTCAACTCAGACAGTAACACCCTCTCCTCCAGAAAAGCATTGTAGGAGGATTGTTTCCCCATTTCCGTCTTTGCCCTAGGAACTGTGAATGAGAGCACTGACTGAGAGTGGAGGCTGTAGGATTGTGATGTTGTTGTTAGCGAGGAGCAAAGATATTAATGGAGGAGCCCAAGCCTCATACACAACTATTGCTCAAGCCTTCTGGTAGGAAGGGAGGGCCACTACACCGTGTCATATACTGTAGTTTACAGTGATGGATGAGTGGCCTTGCATTAGTTATGAACCTAAGCACTCCGTGATACACCACTTCCAGTAGCTTAAGGGTAATGGCGGAGGCTCGCATGTAAATAATGTGAACCTAGTCCAACACAGATAAAAATGTCTCTTGGACAAAATCCTTCCTAACTGACATTGAAAAAATGTATTAAAATAAAAACTACATTTCAGTTTATTTTCCACGTTTTCAATGTGCTGTTTGAGTGGTTCTCCAGCCTGGTCCTGGGGACCCAAAGGGGAGCATTTTTAGTTTTTTCCTTAGCACTACATACCTGATTCAAATCAACAAAGCCTGATGATGAGTTGATCATTTGAATCATTTGATCATTTGAACCAACCCTGATCTAACCAAATGCCTAGGTACTTATACAAAGATACTCCTTCGATCAGCTGGCCATTTAATGTTAAATGGACCCTTGAGGGACTCCTTTCGTGAGTTGTCGAAACTCTAACTGTATGCCCTCCTGTGCCACACGCTGGGTTCTGTCGGAGAGATAGTTTTGCAACCAATCCAACACTCTAGCATCAAAACCAATGTTTTCGAATTTACACGGCAACAGGGCATGGTCAACAGTGTCGAAGGCTTTCAATAAATCAATCAAAAGTTCAACACAATGCAGTTTGTTGTCCTATGCATCCTGAAAATCACTGATTACCTTGTTTTCAGCTGTTTTGCTCTAAAAGCAGACAGATTTTGGTATAGGAGTGACAACACTATCAATGGACTGTAACTGACAAGTGGCTAATATGTCATTACCCATAAGCCCCCTCTTCTCCAATCACCCCCTGAGAGGACTCATAGGTCGTACATCAGGGAACACCTCTGAGAAAAATGTTTTTTCATGAGACATGTCAGCAGAAGAAGTGGTCTTCCAGGTATTTCTGGGCTATAACTCAGCTGTGAGGGCTAGCCCTGCTTGTCAAGTTATATAGATGGAGAAGACATGGCCGTTAATGCACTGTCCAATTTACACTAACGAGTTAGATGTCCTTGGGTTCCGGGTCAGAGAGGATGAGGCGAAGCGAGAGGATTTACTCCGCCCAAAATCTGTCCCCGTGAGACAAGCCTGTTTTTGTATGGAGGTCTATAAAGAGAGTGTCGAATTATGTGAGGCGTATTTGATCTAATAGAAGATGTGTAATGTTTAGGTTGTTACAAATGTACTGATATAAGTGGATGCATGTGGCATTGTGGCAACTTTGAGAAAAACTACTTAGTTGTGCCTGTTGCTTACACGCGGTATCTGCCCTCTCACTAGAATGGTCCCAACTGATTTCGCCTGCCTTCAATCATTGAGGACATGTATTTCCATTGTTAGAGCAGTCAATTGGCTATCTTATCATTATAATAGATCATCTTTGTCTGGGTTACTCGCATGTGTGTGTGCGTGTGTGTGTGGGTGCGTGTGTTTGTGTGTTTGTGGGGTGGGGTGTCTGTGTCTGTGTCTGTGTCTGTGTCTGTGTCTGTGTCTGTGTCTGTGTCTGTGTCTGTGTCTGTGTCTGTGTCTGTGTTTGTGTGTGTGACTAACAATTAGGGGAACATGCAAGGGAATCCTATCACGGAAAAACAGGAGCAATTGGAATGTACCATAATGATGACATTAGTGTGACCATTGTGTGTGTGTGTGTGTGTGTGTGTGTGTGTGTGTGTGTGTGTGTGTGTGTGTGTGTGTGTGTGTGTGTGTGTGTGTGTGTGTGTGTGTGTGTGTGTGTCTCTCTGCATTTTTTTTCTTCAGCTCTTCAAGGGGAAGTTCTTTGCATGTCAGGGAGATGACGTGAGAAACATCACCAACAAGTCAGACTGTATAATTGCCAACTACAAATGGGTTAGACAGCAGTACAACTTTGATAACCTGGCACAGGTACCATTCTCAATACTTGCAGTGGGATGTATCTCCACAACTTTCTCTCGCTCTTGTGGAAACCTTGTTTGTGACCCTATTTCTCTCTCTCTCTCTCTCTCTCTCTCTCTCTCTCTCTCTCTCTCTCTCTCTCTCTCTCTCTCTCGCTCTCTCTTGCTCTCTCTCTCTCTCTCTTGCTCTCTCTCTCTCCACCCTTCTATCTCGCTCACTATCTCTTTTCTCTCTCTCTTTCTCTCTCCACCCTTCTATCTCGCTCACTATCTCTTTTCTCTCTCTCTTTGTCTCTCTCTCCCCCATTCTCTCTCTCTCTCAGGCTCTGATGTCTCTCTTCGTGCTGGCTTCTAAAGATGGTTGGGTGGATATCATGTATGATGGATTAGATGCAGTGGGAGTCAACCAACAGGTATACAACACATACACATTATGCACATCCACACATTATGCACATCCACACATTATGCACATCCACACATGGGAAAAGGTATAAATTAACTTATCAATGCATACAACTGATCCTTGTATAAATGTAGAACGTAAGGTGTTGTAGAGAGGAAAAAGTGTTACCTTCACTTTACTGTTGTCTTAATGCAAACTCCAACCATAAAACAATCCGTTGTTTGTTTGATTGTTTTTGCTGCTAATACCGCTGAAGCATCAATACACTGATATTAGTAAGAGGGACTTAGCCAAGTCCCCTTTAATGTGTGCTCCCACATATGCACAGTTGCTAGTAAAAGTTTACACACCCTTTGCACAGTCTTCACATTTGCTGCCTTAAAAGTAAATCTAAAAAGGGATTTCGTTATATATTTTTTCCTAAAAATCAAAGTGAAAGAAAAATTATAGCACATTTCCAAATTACAAACAAATGAAAAATTAGGATGTATTGATTGCGTATGTCTTCACACCCCAGAGTTAATACTTAGGTGGAAGCATCTTTGGGGGCGGCAGTTGGTTAGTGGTTATGCGCTTTGGACTAGTAACCAAAAGGTTGCAAGATCCAATACCCGAGCTGACAAGGTAAACATTTGTTGTTCTGCCCCTGAACAAGGCAGTTAACCCACTGTTTCTAGGCCGTCATTGAAAATAAGAATTTGTTCTTAACTGACTTGCCTAGTTAAAAAAAGGTAAAATAAAATAAAACATCTTTGACAGCCATTACAGCTGTGAATAATTTTGAATCTCAACTCTTAGGGCAACATACATCCATTGTTTTTGTCAAAATTGCTCAAGCTCAATAGGTTTGGTTTGGAGTCATTGATGGAATATGCAATATTCAAATCTTGTGTCAGATGTTTTTAAGCTTATTTAAGTCAGGACGGAGACTGAACATTAAGGAACACTAAACACATCTTGGAAAGCCATTCTGGTGTGTCTTTGGCATAAACATTAGCGTAATTGCCCTGCCGAAAAATACAACTCTATCCCAAGGTTAGGTTTTTAGAAGAGCTAGTTGGGCTTGAACTTTTTACCTGGGCTTTGCTCCTTTCATATTTTAACCCTAACAAACTCCCCAGTCCCTGCCGGCAACAAGTATACCCATAACATGGTGCTGCCACCACAATACAAAAGGATCAACAACATTGCATTCACTCCACATTACTGGCCTGTATGACGAAGTGAAAAGAAGGAAGACTATGTAATGCCAGATGGGCTGGACCATTTTTTAGTTGGGTGGGCTGATTGAAATTGACACACACAAAAATATTAGAAAATATAAAAATAAAATGGGCCAGGTGCCCATGGGCCTGTTAAGATTCGTTTGTAAGATTTTTTTTTGCAATTTCTCTGTTATTCTAATCTATAATGAGCATTTGGCTGATCAGTGGGCAATAGCCGGCCCCCCTACAAAGATGGGCCGGCCCGGTTTTCTGATAGGTTGGGCTGAGGTCATGTAAACTCACATTCAAAGTCAAACTCGGCATCAGCAAAGAGACCTGCTCAGACTCTGTCATCAGTTAAGAAAGCAAAGATCATGGATCGTAAAAACGGAAAAGGTGCCTATAAACGTAGAAAAAGCACATTATACATTGTCATCTCACTCAAAACATCACATTTGTGGAGCTGCTAAACCATGATTTGGTCAAACAGTAAAGTGCATTATCCTCATGATTCTTGTAATGGACTGTCGACCCTGCCCCTATGCCCTCGCTGGGGCCTGCTGGTTTGATGAGTGAGCCACTCTCCTCTCCGCCATGTTCTCGAGAGAAAAATGAAATTTTGGGAAAAACACTACTTTGGAAGCTTTGTCCCCTTGTCCCTGTCGAGGAGAGGAGGGTCCGCCCGTATTTCTCAACTCTCAATATTCAGCTCAATAACAATTATTTTACAACCAAGATATTTGATATGGCTTTGAGATATGTCGCGGTGCACACGCAAAAAGTGCACCAGCCAATGCGAGGGAATAGACCTATAGGTCTCATGGGTAGTAGCCTACAACTGCAAAAAAAAAATAGGACATTCAATTTACTGTTTGATGAAGACATGGCTACTAGCAGTGGGTATTATAGTTATTATGTTTTGAGTTTCCACTTCCTCAGGTGTTGCACCCCAAATGAATTAGCCTGTGATATCAGTTTGTGCACATAAAGATGTATGTAATTCATCTCTATTGAGCAAGAAAGAAATCAGGCAATTCTGGAATCTTATTTTGACAGTAAAATATGTCAACTACAGTGTAATTGTCAACCCAAAATTCATGACAGTCTAGATTTGGCTGCACATCAAAATATCTTGAAGCATGCATTCCTGCCTGGATGTGTTAGATGGAAAAAACATATTTATTGGGTACCTCAGCAGTCAGTATTTATTATACTTTGTAATAAAGCAGTATGAATTACTTAATAAGATGATTAGGCCGATTCAGGATTTGTATTTATTATGGATCCCCATTAGCTGCTACCAAGGCAGCAGCTACTCTTCCTGGGGTCCAGCAAGATTAAGGCAGTTATATACAATTAAAAAAACATTACATTACATTTCACAACAGATTTCACAACACATTAAATGTGATCACTACACTCTCTACTACCACATATCTACAACACAAAATCCATGTGTGTGTATAGTGCGTATGTTATCTGATGTGTGTTTATGCTGTTGTCTGTGCCTGTGTGTGTGTCTCTTCACAGTCCCCGCAGTTCCATAAGGTGTATTTTTATCTGTTTTGTAAATCAGATTTTACTGCTTGCATGTTACTTCATGTGGAATAGAGTATCGTGTAGCCATGGATCTATGTAGTACTCTGCGCCTCCCATAGTCTGTTCTGTACTTGGGGACTGTGAAGAGACCTCTGGTGGCATGTCTTGTGGGGTACTTAAGGTGTTTAATTTTTTTCGGGTATCTGTACTTTACTTTACTAGTTATATTTTTGACAACTTTCATTTCACTACATTTACCGTGAAACCCAAAAGTACGTTACATTTTGAATGCTTAGCAGGACAATGATCCAATTCACACACTTATTGAAAGAACATCCCTGGTCATCTCTACTGCCTCTGATCTGGAGGACTCACTAAACACACATGCATCATTTGTAAATCATGTCTGAATGTTGGAGAGTGCCCCTGGCTCTCTGTAAATTAATACAAAAACAAGAAAATGGTGCCATCTGGTTTGCTTAATATAAGTAATTTGAAATTATTTATACGTTTACTTTTGATACTTAAGTATATTTTAGCAATTACTTTTACCTTTGATACTTAAGTATATTTTAAACCAAATACTTTTAGACATTTACTCAAGGAGTGTTTTACTGGGTGACTTTCACTTTTACTTGAGTTATTTTCTATTAAGATATCTTTACTTTTACTAAAGTATGACAATTGGGTACTTTTTCCACCTTGGGTGTCTGAGCTGTGTGATAGTAGTTTAAACAGACAGCTCTGTGAATTCAACATGTCAATACTTCTCACAAATACAAATATTGACAAAGTCAATCTTTGCTCTACTTTGAGCCAGGAGAGATTGACATATTATTAATGTTAGCTCTCTGTGTACATTTATGGGTCAGCCGTGCTGCCCTGTTCTGGGCCAATTGTAATTGTAAAGTCCCTCTTTGTGGCACCTTACCACACCACAATTTCCACATAATTCCTTACAAGATTTAGTAGAGGTATAGGGTTCAGTGAATGATTTGTCCCAAATTCAATACTTTTCATTTTTGAAATATTTAGGACTAACTTATTTCTTGCCACCCATTCTGAAACTGACTGGTGGGTCCAACCAAATAATTGGCTGGTGCCACAAACTGTAAAAGTTTGTGGCACCAGTGACACCAAGGAAAAATGTTATTCTGGAACACTGTAATAGTAATGTGGGCTGGTTTGCACAGTGATGTGGGATGGTGTGGATAAAATGCAAGGGCCGAATTATTTTCCCAGTCTGCCCCTGCTGCCTGTCAATGATTCCTAACCAAATTTACTGAGCTTGAGCAATTCCGACAAAAACAATGGGCATATGTTGCCCTGAGGGCTGGGTACATTTGGTAGAATATTATTATTGTAGAAATGGTTCAACCAAGTATTAACTCTGGGGTGTGAAGACATAAGCGATCAAGACATCTTGGGAAATGTTCTATAATATTCTTTCTCTTTGAAAATGCGGAGTAGGTCGTGTAGATCTGTAGGATTTTTATTTTATTCATTTTAAGATAGCAAAATGTGAAGACTGTGGAAGGGGTGTGTAAACTCACTAGCCCAATGAATATGTACAAGCGCACACACACGCACACGCACGCACACACGCACGCATGCACGCACACACACACACATGCACTTTTTCTCTGTTCACTAGAGATACAGTAGCAGAACAGTAGAACAAAAGCTTGGTTGTCTAGGACCAGAGACGTGTTGATGTTTCTGGAACATCAGGTCAGCGTTTCTGTCTCTGCTTTAGGGACTAGGCATTGATCTCCTCTTCTCTATAAGCTGCTTACTGTCCAACATCATCCAACACAGCATCCAACACCCCTCTAGCTTCTTCCACATGTTCTGCAGCTTACAGTACTGTGTATATTCATACATTTAGCTTTCCTGATGTACTGTTTTGTATCAAATAAACAGTATTATTCATGTGTTTATTTATGCATTCACTTCTACATGTTGTAGTGTTGACTGTAGCAGCAGGATGACGGTGTCCTGGCAGTCACAAAAGGCAGCTGGCTGGTAGTGTGTTCCGCTCAAGTTGGATAGAGACACACACACACCCCGCTGCACACACACTGGTTGAATCAACGTTGTTTCCACGTCATTTCAAAAAAGTGATGTTGAACCAACGTGGAATAGACGTTAAATTGACGTCTGTGCCCACTGGGATGTGGGGCTGGTTTTGCAGCGTTTGCATTGAGTGCACCACCCCAATACTCATAACTGTGCCAAAAATGAGTGTGTTTATATAACATCACACTGTGTGTGTGTGTGTGTGCGCGAGTACAGTATATACACTATACTCTGTCTATGTCTACCCACTCCAGCCACAGCTGAACTACAACCCATGGATGCTCCTCTACTTCATCTCCTTCCTGCTCATCGTCAGCTTCTTTGTGCTCAACATGTTCGTGGGCGTGGTGGTGGAGAACTTCCACAAGTGTCGGCGCAGCCAGGAGGCTGAGGAGGCTAAGCGCAGGGAGGAGAAGAGACTGAAACGGATGGAGAAAAAGAGACGGAGTAAGGAGAAGGAGCTGGCTGGTCGGTAGTCTTTCCACATCTTTCTGAGTCCTGCCTGGTTTGAGCTTGTTTTGGTTTAATTTGACCGAAGTCAACGGACGTAGAAACGCTCTAGACGTGGAATAGTTGCTATTTTGCATTACTGTAGAAGTGCCTTTCTTTTTCAAATGTTTTCCTCCCTGTAGTGTCCCCGCTAGATATCCTCTCTTTGTGTTGGGGTCAGTGGTCACCCATTCTGGTCCAGGAGAGCTACTGAGTGTGCAGGCTTTGGTTCTAGCCCAGCAATAATTGTAAAACCTAGAATCAGGTGTGTTAGTGCTGGGCTGGAACAAAAGCCCACACACCCAGCCTCTCTCCAGGATCGGAGTTGTTGAGCGCTGGTCTAGTAAGAATAGACCCCCCCCCTTTTTTCCCTGCCTGGCCTATCGTAGAGGGCGTACTTAGGACCGTCCCCTTGGAGCATGCCCAGTGAGTACTGGTGGACGGGACTTGCATGGCGTGGTACTTTCAGAGTTAGAGGGAGGGGGGTGAGGGCGAGGTTACATCCCCCTATCTCCCCCCTTCCCCCTCCTCTCCTGCATGTAGTTGTAGTACATCCGGAGGGGTAGGTAGAACTACAAACCAAACTAGGAAGTACCTAGATGCTGATCTATGGTTTCCTCTATATGAAAAGGGTTAGGATCATACGACGGTTAGCTGATCCTAGATCTGTGCCCGAACGCCCCTCCAGCTGTACAAGAACGGGTTACCAGATGCCCGACTTCGCCTCTCTATAGTGATTCCACTGCCTTCTAACCCCAAACATTGGATATGAGAAATAGTGGTTATTTCAGTAGCCGTATTGGCTGTAGAGATACTTTTGGTGGATCAAAGTAAGATCATTTGGATTTTTTTCATCGAATGTTGATGGTAGTTGACAGTGGGAATGCCTTCGGTAGTTGACAGTGGGAATCTCTTGAGAAATACAGATGGATATGGATTTTCTCTTGCAGATGTGGTGTGCCCAAAGTGCTCACCATTGACTCTCCCATGCACTCACACCCTCTCACACACATACAGTCACTCAAACAGACCGAAGACACACAGTCTTCCTCTCACTCACTCTTTTACTTCCACCCTCTTGCCCTCACTCACACACCTGCGGCAGGTAGCTTAGTGTTTAAGCGTGTTGGGCCAGTTACCGAAAGGCTGCTGGTTCGAATCCACAAGCCAGCAAGGTGGGAAAATATGCCTTTCTGCCCTTGAGCAAGGCAATTAACCCCTAACAACTGCTCCCAGGGTGCCGATGATGTCGATTAAGGCAGCCCCCTGCACCTCTCTGATTAAGAGGGGTTGGGTTAAATGTGGAAGACATATTTTGTGAAACTGACTAGGTATCCCCCTTTCCCCTATACAGGCCTGTACAAACTACTCTCAAATGCTTCCAAAAAAAATAGAGAATGAACATGCCCTCCTCTATCCGTCTCTATAATTGTTCAAGGCCCCTCATGTCCATTGGTTTCTTTCTCTGTTTCATTTTTCTATAGATTATCTTTAGTTTGTCTATGGTTTATAGTCTTTCCTTTATCAGATCTGTAACCTCAAGCTTGTTCTTTTTCTGTTGCTTGGAAACCATTTTACTCACAACTGTAACTGAAGTTGTGGAATCATTTGACAGAGTAAGAGAATGGTTGATAAAAGGTATGTACAGTAGAGGTATACCCCATGTGACTGGACAGGCTTCCGAATCTACAGTTTTCTTTTCTGGATGGCACAAGAGTTTGTGAAGAGAAGGGAAACGTAAGTTGTTTTCTTCTGATGTGGGGGGGTTGCTTTATTTGTTGGTCTTTTTTTTTTACTCCATCCGAGTGGCTCTATTTGTATCTCAGTCATTTTTGTCATAGATCTTTGTGATTTGGGGTTTGAATATCGGGGATTGACTGTCTACAAAATCCCCAACTGAATCATTGAACCCTTATCAACTGTATCACGAGCTCACACTGGACTCAGAATAAGTGGAAAAGACTCACAGTAGAAACTAACCAGCCTACGTTGTCATCTTCATCCTTCTGCTCTTACTTCACCCCTATTTCTCCTTCTTACACTCTCTCTCCTTCGCCCATCCCTCGTTCCGCATCTCTCTCTGACTAACCTGGTCTCGTTCTTCTAGATGTGTTGATGATTCCGGGGGTGAGTTGGGTCCTCTCTGAAGGCACACTGACAGGTACAGAGTTTCTAGCATGTTCTGTGTGTCCCCTGGTGGTTCAGAAGTCAGGGTTCAACGGTCACGGGAGGTAGGGTCCCATCCCGCGCTCCCTACCCGTCCCCCTGCCTCTCTCTCATCCGACTCAGTCCGCTATAGACGTTTGTGGACATTTTCCTGTCGTGTGTTGTGGTTCCTTGTTCTTCACAGTGACCCACGATTCATCCACTATCCACAGCACTGTTTTTGTTACTGTACCACCAGCTGTAGGTTGTCCACCCACGCTCATGCAGGAGTGTGTGTGTGTGTGTGTGTGTGTGTGTGTGTGTGTGTGCGTGCGTGCGTGCGTGCGTGCGTAGCATATGTGTGTGCGTGTGTGTCTGTCTATGTGTTTGTGCGTGTTTGTGTGTGCAAGCGTGTGTGTGTGCGTGCGTGCGCATGTGTCACAGGCACCAGATGGTAGCAGGGTAGGCTGTAAAATATGCAGGAGCAACCCTCTGTCCTCAAACCCCAGAACTCTGTCTGTGTCACTGTGTCTGCTCGATGAGAGAGCAAGGTCCTCTCTATCTCTCTCTGTCTCTCATTCTCTCCATCTCTCCTCCCCCTCTCTATTACCCCCTTTCCTGGTCAGGGAATGTAAGGACATGTTTGTGTATACAGTCATATCTCCACACACTGAATATTCACGTGCGGAGGAGATTCTTTTTCTATGACATGCGCCAGTGAGACAGACAGACGCGACAGCCCCACCCCAAATCTGTCCATCACAGCGTATTATTGTTTTACTGTATAATTGTATTAGGCAGGTCAGCGCTCAGAGGAGGTGTGTGTGTGTGTGTGTGTGTGTGTGTGTGTGTGTGTGTGTGTGTGTGTGTGTGTGTGTGTGTGTGTGTGTGTGTGTGTGTGTGTGTGTGTGTGTGTGTGTGTGTGTGTGTGTGTGTGAGTGTGTAGTTCTCTAACATGACAGAGAACTCTTATATTAGCTGAGCAGGGGAAGTTCCCTATTTTTACACACAACTTTGGATGAAGGGAAGAGAAAATGATGGAGGGAGGAAAAGGAGGAGAAAATAAAAAAAGAGGGGAGAAGGGAGAAATAATATGAAGGAATGAGAGTGAAGAGAAAGGGAGATGGATAAGGGTAAATCACTGAATACGTAAGTATGCAGGAGAAGAGATGGATGTGAGAAGTAAGGAAGATGAGAGGAAAGGGGGATGGAGAATAGGAGGAAGAGTAGGGGAGATGATGAAGGGATGGGGTTGCCCCTCCTGCCAGTATGCCACTCTCTATTAGCTCTGGCTCACACACACACACACACACACACACACACACACACACACACACACACACACACACACACACACACACACACACACACACACACACACACACACACACACATACACACCTGAGTGTGTAGTTTAGTTCAGTAGATCAAAGGTTCTGCTTAATCACGTCTCTCTGCTGGGGAAGACCAAGCCATCTGCTCCTATTTCTATACCTTACCTAAACAACACACACACACAGACACAGACACAGACACACACACACACACACACACACACACACACACACACACACACACACACACACACACACACACACACACACACACACACACACACACACACACACACACACACACACACACACACACACACACACACACACACACACATGCAACAAAGATTCACAGTTATGTCCAGTACAGTCTGTGTCTAAAGGTATGTCTCACCCTCCTGGTGCTTGACAGTGCACTGTGATATTCTCCCCTAGGCAGCTAGTGGGTTGCCCTATAGGGAGAAAGAACGATGGAAAGATGGAGGGAGATGAGATGGAGACAGAAGGAGAGAGATACTTGAAAGAGAAAGAGTGAGTGAGGAAGGGAGAAGTTGTCAGCGGGGTGCTGTCTGTAATGTGGCAGCCAGGAACGGTGTATCCTTTCTTTCCCCCACACAGAGAGAGAGGAGAGAGAGAGAGAGAGAGAGAGAGAGAGAGGAGAGAGGAGAGACAGAGAGAGAGGAGAGAGAGAGAGAGAGGAGAGAGTGAGAGAGAGGAGAGAGGAGAGAGAGAGGGTGAGAGAGAGGAGAGAGTGAGATAGAGGAGAGAGTGAGAGAGAGGAGAGAGAGAGGGAAACAAAGACAAAGGGGAAACAGAGAAAATGTGAGAGTGTGAGAGAGAGAGAGAGAGAGAGAGAGAGAGAATGTAGCTCTGAGTGGTCTTTACATAGCTCAGCTCAGGGAGTGAATGTGTCACTGTAACAGATGGCCTCTAACTCTCCCAGGCGCACAGCCCAAAGAGATAAACGCTTTACTCAGACCTGCTCTGTGTGGGTCATGTCCCAGAAGATGGCTTTCCCTCTCTCTGTGTTTGTCTTCAAAAACTGGTACTAAAGTAGGATTTGGCCATTTTCTGTCCTAGCTAACAGCATCCCTTGCCTGTTGATTTATTGATGGCACAGCCTCTCGTGCTGTATCACTTTATCAGGTATTAATATATAATGTCCTACTGCTGCACACCTTTTACTAATAATTATGATACGGTGTAAAAATAAATATACATACATGATGATAATGTAGAGAGTAATTGTATTGTATCCCATTTAATTATTATGTTCACCTTCAGGGGGTGAAACAAGACTATTTAACATGTTTTACCCCTAAACTATGATGTCAGCGACGCACTGAACAGAAATGGCTAGGACAAGAGTGTCAACTCCTCCCCCTGTCATCAATACTGATCAGTCACACACGCACATGCACACGTGCACACACAGACACACAGACACACGCACACACCGCGGCAGCCAGCTCTATCTAGGTCAGTGCTAACAGAGATGGATCTAACGGAGGTTTTCTATCCCTCTTCTTCTCCCTCCTTTATATTCCCCTGATGTAGGAATGCAGTTAATAACACTCGGCCATTAGTGAGATGGAAGGAGAGAGAGAGAAAGAGAGGTTGAGAGAGAGAATGAAAAAAAAATGTTGTAAGATGAGATGGACAGGACGTGAGGGGCGGGGCGGGGTATGGTGGCGAGAGAGAGATTGAAAGTGAGTGAGGGGCGGGCTGAAGGCAGGAAAGGTGGAGGGAGGAGGGTGAGAAAGAGAGAGCGAGAAATAGAAGTGAGAGAAATGGCTGGATTCGATCTGTATCGCAGAAGTATAGCGGAAGATCCGCGTAAAAATGTAGAGGTCATTTCCGATTGAGCCACCATGTGCAGCGTTTACCGTGAATGCAGTCTCCGCGAACACGGGGACGTTGCCTTTTAAGTTTCATTCGAGCTCTAACGTGAATCCGCCCAAAGTGTAGACACTTCCTCTTTGATAAGACCTGTGCCAGTTAGTGATTGAAACGTCCTCCTCTATAGATTCATTTTGTCAGGAAGTTCTCAGGATGTGGGTGGGGGATAAATGCTTCATGCCACCGGCTAGGTGTTAGTAGCAGAGTTAAGTGTAGCGCTAGAGGAATTTAAATATTTAATCACTTTCATGATGGCTTGATAGGTGTAAGTGTAACCCCACCAATGCTCGCACCAATACACCTCTTAGCCTAACATAACCAGGCCGTTGTGCTTAGCATCAGTTACCTAGCCTAGATTAGTCCAGCCTAACTAGCTAATCAATACGTATCCCTGCAGTGGTCTGATGCTGTTAGGTGAATGAGCCTGTAGCAGTAGAAGGTCCTTGTATTATAAGTAGTGCTAGTGGGTTTTATGAAAGTGTGTGAGGGTATGAATGTTTCATGGTTGGAGGTGTAAGAATTAGTGCTTCTAAAGTGTGCTGGCACATTGCCTTTGAGCTCTGCTTCGGATGTGTTAGATAACGACAAGCGATCCACTGAATGTAACTGGTTAAAGTAAAGGTGTGTGTGTGCATTGTGTACTTGCGTGTGTAACCTATGTATCTGTGCGTGTGTGTTAGCAGGTGTGTGCGTGTGTGTCCTACAGCCCAAGCTAACAGTGAAGGAGACTGGTTAACATGTGGTGTACCAGCAGTCGGACAGATGTACTGCTACCCAGGTGGTAGATCAAGCCAACCAGAAAACAGGGGATTATTGGACAGTCAAAGACATGCATGTGCCAGTGGTAGAATATTACATGATTAGTGTCGGGTAGGAAGAAAGAGGTGATGTGGTGGTCCTTTAAAACAGCACTCTTCAATTGCTGATTCCTGGGTCTTGGCTAATGTAACTGCCACTTAGCTGAACACCATATTTGATGCTACAAGGTACTTAAAGCGGCAATCAGCAGTTGAAACAAAGCCTTCTCTCCGGAAAAATGGAACCACTCTCAAATGTATATACAGAGCTATGGATGCGAGTACTGACCATCCATGATATCAAAATTATAGTTTTAATTTACTTTGTTTACAAACATTGGAGTAAAACAAGTGTATATTTTGGATTCTGAGGGAGTACGACAGGGGAACTAAGCTCAGGAGGCATTTATAAGTTATTTTATTCAAGAATCAATGGGTACATATCGTTAATTTTTAAGTCCAAAAATGGATGTAGCCACTGCAGATTACCCCTTTAAAGGATTTAGCCTCGACTTTACCAGACTATGATACAGAGGTAATAGTTGTGTTTGAATTAGACTTGGACTTGGACTTTCCCATGGAGGATTGAAGGGGGGAAATGTGCTGTCTACTGTATTGCTGAAACGCTGAAATCTCATTGGTCTTTTTCTTATATGCTTATATTCTCATTTGCCCATCATCACTCTCTCGCCCTGTTAACCCCGCCTTCCACTCACTGCTGTCCAAATCGCCTGCCTTCGCCATTCCAGTCTCCATTCCAATTGGTCCATCCTGCTCAAGTCAGACTCAGAAAGAAGTGTGTGTCAGTCTACCATGTGTACCGGCACAACTCGTGTGTGTCTTTGTGTGTCTTTGTATGTGTGTGAGTGAGTGTGTGTTTGTATTCGTGCATTTTTGCGTGTTTGTGTGCGTGTATGAATTACCATGCCCTGTCATTGTGAATGATGTCATGTTATTATTTCTCTTTCTTCTGGGCTCCTCAAACTGCTCTGTTGCTCCTCAACTTCTCTTTTCAGTTCCGTTTTTCTTTCTTCTTTTTGTCATTGGTGCTGAATAGGGGAGCAGTGCATTTTGGGAAATCCAGCAGAATCTTTTCTGATTTACTTGTTTATTTTGTATCTAACTTTATGACTCAATGTTTGCTGGCTCTAAAATCAAAATCATTAATAGATCATTGGATTCAATGTAGTTTCACTTGAAGTTAACCCCTTCCCCTTGACATGAGCTTGTGCTGTAATCTACCAGCACTACATGTTGACCCAGCACACATTGACTCTTAATATGAACCAATCCATTGACCATAAAGGGCAGGCGTGTAAAATCAGTCACAACACCTACCAAGGTATAACCTTAATGATATTGGTACTGGGGTTTTTTAAAACTGTTTTACCGCCACATCATCTTGACCTTTGACCTGAAACAGGAAATTATCCTGGCCGTAACATTGTGACTGATCTTACTGCCTCTGGCCTGTTCTTCCTTTCACAGACATTGTTTTACCATCCAAAGCTCAAAGACTATCCTCCTTTTCTCAAACCCCCCTTCAATCATCTTTCTACCACAAGCCCCAGGTTCACCTGACCAATCATCAAAAGCATCACATGTGCATCGTAGAGATTTAAACCACATTTAAACATGTTTCACATCCCAATAGTACCAAGGTTACTCTAGAACAATCCATGATATGGTACCATCTACAGCTTGGTTAAAAATCAACATAGCACTCTATAGGTCCTTTCACAGTATCCATCACATAGCTCCACTGTGTTATGAACCCACACACACACATCCAATCAATCCAAACCTCCTTCAAGTCTATACACTGCATGTGCAAACCAACTCAACCAAAGCTATTTCATGTTCAAACCCATACACACACATTCAACCCAACCAAAGCTCCTTCAAGTTCAAACCCATACACACACATTCAACCCAACCAAAGCTCTGTCAAGTTCAAACCCATACACACACATTCAACCCAACCAAAGCTCTGTCAAGTTCAAACCCATACACACACATTCAACCCAACCAAAGCTACTTCAAGTTCAAACCCATACAAACACATTCAACCCAACCAATGCTCTGTCAAGTTCAAATCCATATACGCACATTCAACCCAACCAAAGCTCCTTCAAGTTCAAACCCATACACACACATTCAACCCAACCAATGCTCTGTCAAGTTCAAATCCATATACGCACATTCAACCCAACCAAAGCTCCTTCAAGTTCAAACCCATGCACACATATTCAACCCAACCAAAGCTTCTTCAAAGCCATACACTGTACATCCACCCAACCTGACCAAAGCTACTTCAAACCCATACACACACATCCAATCCAACCAGACCTTTCAAACCCATACACTATACATACATTCACTCCAATCCAATCAAAGCCCACTCACACTGTGACAGTAAACCCATCGTGCTGTGCTGTGGTGTATCCACTCCCTCGCCACATGACCAGGGACTTCAGTGTGTCTGTATTTCCCAACCCGAGCCTCGTCTTCCTGAAGTTACTGAGTGTGGCTCAGTCCAAAAATAACTCCTAGTTCCTCACCCTAACCTTTATACCCTCACTTTGTAGACTTCAAAGAATCAGGTGGGTATAGGTCATGTGGGGCAAGGGGTTAAGAGGTTGTTTTTGGACCAGGTTTTAGTATTGCTTTGGTGTTCTTTGCTAACTAACCTCTCCTTTCTTTTTCAGTCAGATGATCTTTGACGCTTCACCAGTGCGTTCAGCCAAAGGGGTCTTAGATCTCCAAAAGTAACATATCATCATGTGTCATATGTATGATATGTTTCCTGAACCACATCATTCCCTCTTGAAGGGTTAAAGTATAACTACCTTTTTGGCTAAATACTCACACGGGGCACCAACATGTTGGGTACTCAATCATCCTCACACGGGGCACCAACATGTAGGGTACTCAATAATACTCACACGGGGCATCAACATGTTGGGTACTCAATAATCCTCACACAGGGCACCAACATGTAGGGTACTCAATTATCCTCACATGGGGCACCAACATGTAGGGTACTCAATAATCTTCACACGAGGCAACACCATGTGGGGTACTCAATTAGCCTCACATGGGGCACCAACATGTAGGGTACTCAATAATCCTCACAGGGGGCACCAACATGTAGGATACTCAATAATCCTCACACAGGGCACCAACATGGACATTCTGTCTAACATGCTGCGTGGTAGTCATTCAGCAGATCCTCGTATCCCAATTAGTGGACTACATAGGTCTAAGGCCCCTTAGGTTGATTGATGGGATGTGGGTCTGGTTGATGTTTATGTTATGTTTGTGAATGTAATGTTTCTGTTTGTGTGAGCGAGAGAGAGAGAGAGAGAGAGAGAGAGAGAGAGAGAGAGAGAGAGGAGAAAAAGAGCCAGAGAAAGATGACTGTGCTGAAGTGTATTCACACCTCACTTCTTCACTATCATCTTGTCAAAGTTATCTTTTTCCCACAAGAGTAGACCTGAATATGCCCTCATATGCCCCACTGAGCACACAAACACACACAAGCACACTGTGCACATACAAACATACACTCACACACTTTTAAAAGTCTTTAAAGCTGATTTGGCAAAAGCTAATATGGTTGACTCATTGGTTTGGCATGATATCACAGTGTCAGTCTGTTCCAGTGAGTCTAAAGGCAGATCCATTCTCTGAGTGCTGCTCAGCTCTTTCTTCCTCTGGAAAGAGCGAGTGGGAGTGAGAGTTTGGGAGTAGTGGAGGTATAATTTGGCCCTCTCTACTCTCACCTCTCCTACCTCCCTGAGCGAGAGCTGGGCCTGAGCCATGGGGGAAAAGGTTCTACTCTCTTGTTTTCCCTCTCTCGCTCTCTTATTATTCCTCTCCCTTTCTCAGTGCAATACTTACACAGGGAAAGGTCCATCTCTCTCATTCTCTCTCTCCTTCTCCCTCTCTTGATATAGCGTTTTAAACCTATGAGAGTTTTGCACTTAAAAAACTGCTTTAGATTGCTTTAAAAAAAACTCAGTCAGCCACTGAAATGTCTAGTACATTATTTGGACAGTCCTGTCAAGATACAGCAATGGATGCTCAATACACTATACTAACAGTTTCATTTATCGAGCCTCTAGTGAGGCCCATTAAAATAAAGTGTTAGGCCCTGCAGCAAAACTGCAGAAGCTAAGCATTTTCCCAGGAATTTTCACTGCCACAACATTTGCGCCATTGAGTTTACTGCCTATAATACATGCACTGCTATAATGTATAATGGGTCTGCATTTTGTACAATAAATGTACGATAAAGCAATAGGCCAGGTAGACACCGAACGAGAGAGAGCCTCACACTCAAGTAGATTTATGATGAAGAGGACAGAGGAGAAGAGGTGACAATGGACCATACAGTGAATACACGAACACACACACACACAAACACACATACACACGTACCCCGTCAGGAGATGTAGACAGCTGCTGCAGCAGCCACCTGGGCTAATTGGCAAGAGGGAGAGTTGAACAGCACCTGGGGGAATCACGTGTGTGTTTCCATTCTGGCCTGTCGCTGACTCCTCCTCTACTTCATATGTCCTCTCTCTCTCTTTCACTGATGAAAGAGGGATGAGGACAGAGACTGATAGAGAGACTCTCTCCTCCCCCATACTCCTCTTTCCTCTGTCCTTTATGGATGGATGGATAAAGAGAGGACAGATGAGAGAAACAGGTGTGAAACTGTAAGTGATATACTGAACTGTAAAATCAACTGTCCTTTGTGTTGTGTACAGTATTGTGTAAAGTATGTCCCACTGGGCACACACTGGTTGAATCAACGTTGTTTCTAGGGCCGGGACGATACCAGTATTGCGATACTTGTTAGCGTCTTGGCATGGAAACAAAACCCAAAGCAGATTTAACTTCTTTAGGTAAACAGCCCTAATGTTGGAGGCAAACATCGTTATGTTGTCAACCAGAGTCACATTTATTTATTTTCCAAGCTATAGCGCACAATATTTTACATACAGATGTTTTTTAAAGGACCAAAGAGTTTGGTATGCTTCGTGTTTGAATTTTTGCCATGGAAAAAGTATTGCAATACTGGTATCGTCCCGGGCTCTAATTTGTTTCCATGTCATTTCAATGAAATGACATTGAACCAGTGTGAAATAGACGTTGAATTGACATCTGTGCCCAGTAGGGTCTTTATGAGAGAGAAGGAGAGGAAGAGAAAGAGGTAGAGAAAAGATACAGCAAGAGTGAAAACGCGAGAAAAAGCTGCATTGAAAGAGACAGCATAAATTAACCATTCACTACCCGCTCCCTACAGCCTCACAATGCACCAAAATAACCTCCCTCCTCCACAGCTACAGTCTCTTCCACACACACACACACACACACACACACACACACACACACACACACACACACACACACACACACACACACACACACACACACACACACACACACACACACACACACACACACACACACACACACACACACACACACACACACACACACACACACCACTTTGGGCGGTGGCGATGCTGTTTATTTCCGTTCATGCTCTCTCAGAGGAGACTACATTTGAATAATTGTTGATCAGAGGAGAGCATCTCTGATTTGATTAGTCATGACTGGCAGCCACAGGGGACCTGGGCCCAGGAACACTGTGCTTCTCTCGCTTTCTCTTCCTCGTTTTCACTCATTCTCTCTTTCCGAGATCTCTTGTACCTCTTTCCTCTCCTTTCCTCTCCTTGTATACCTCTCTTTCCATGTACCTTTTGCTACTCTCTTCTCTCTCACTCCATCTGTCTTTCATTTGCGTCTCTTGATCTGCCTCTATCTTCTGTAATTATGTGATAAATGTGAGTATGGGTGTGTATGTTTTTCTTTAACTAACACTGTTATATCTCTTGAGACCTGCGGGCTGGAAATCCACCTCTCGAAACCTTTCACCCACAATGTCCAGTACACTACTCCCTATCTCACTCTATGACCCCCCCACCCCACCTACCTCCCCGACCTCCCCTCTCTTACTCCCCCCTTCCAACAGAAGCTCAGAGTAAGCCTTACTACTCGGATTACTCCCCCACTCGTCTCCTCATCCACAAGATGTGCACCTCCCAGTATCTGGACCTCTTCATTACCATTGTCATCGCACTCAATGTCATCACCATGGCGATGGAACACTACCAGCAGCCAAAGGTAGGACCTGAGCAATGATGGGGTTTGTATTTTTAAGGTAGTGGATTTGAAGTCTGTTAGTTATCACCATGGCCCCTCAGAAAGCACAGACAAAGATTCCCATGACAGCCTAGTTTGTATTCATTCCACACAGTCCAACATCATTACTCTGGGATTTGTAGTTTGTTTGCCTGCACAAACAGATTTGAGAAAAGTTATTTCAATTCTTCAGGGGATTTTCTCCACATTACATAAAGTAATAGAAACAATTCCTGAACTAAACTCCCACGTAAATTATGTCTCAATGAATTGTCATTGTTTATTATCAGCCGAAAGGTGATTCGTGATGAAAACAGCTTGAGTTTTCCGATGAAATTTCCATGTGTCCGGAAAGGTTATGCATGAGATATAGATATAGAGAAATAGAGAAATGGAGAGACAGGAATAGAGAGACAGGAATAGAGAGAGAGAGAGAGAGAGAGAGAGAGAGAGAGAGAGAGAGAGAGAGAGAGAGAGAGAGAGAGAGAGAGAGAGAGAGAGAGAGAGAGAGAGAGAGAGAGAGAGAGAGAGAGAGAGAGAGAGAGAGAGAGAGAGAGAGAGAGAGAGAGAGAGAGAGAGAGAGAGAGAGAGAGAGATGAGGGTGGTAGAGAGAGAGAGATGAGGGTGGTAGAGAGAGAGAGATGAGGGTGGTAGAGAGAGAGAGATGAGGGTGGTAGAGAGAGAGAGATGAGGGTGGTAGAGAGAGAGCGAGAGAGAGAGCGAGAGAGAGAGATGCGGTAAGGGTGGCCAGAGGAGAGCAGAGTCAGTAAATCCCTATAGAGTTACTTGTCTGATCTTCTCACAACATGCCTACTAGGAAAAGGTCACTTTTTACATTGAGATGGGTATCGTGAATTCCCCCAGGCTACAAGACACTTTTATACCGACGGTCTTTTCAAAAAGAAGCAGAGAGAGGGAGAGAAGGGAGAGAGAGGGAGATGGTAGGGTGTTTAAAATGGCTGACTCTGGGAAAATGTGTACTTTGGGAGATGTCGTCAGAGAGACCATATATACAGTAGCTATAACCTATGGAATACTGTACTACTAACCATGCCTCCCTCCCTCCCTCTCTCCAGGAGTTGGACGAGGCGCTGAAGATCTGTAACTACATCTTCACCGTCGTCTTCGTCCTGGAGTCTGTCTTCAAGCTGGTGGCCTTTGGCTTCCGACGTTTCTTCAAGGACAGGTCAGAGGTCACACTTTCCTTCAGAGTAGGAGTGCTAATCTAGGATCAGTTTTGCTTTTTAGAGCAAAACTGCCTCGTATATGGACATGGGGAGATGCTTTGTGAATATGGGCCCAGATATGTTCAGGTGAAGCAGAGATGGTGTGTGTGAGTTAGTGTGCTGTGGAAAGGTGCAGTGGTGGATTACTCTCTCTCAGTTAGGCCTTTATGAATACAAACTGCCTCGTTAAACACACTGCCTTAGATTATATCATAGCTTTAAAATCCTTGGCTTCCCACTGAACAACACAAACACACACACACACACACGCAACCACACACAAGAGCATGTACACACACATGTACGCAAACACACACATTAACCTCACACAGTCACTGACAGTGTGAGATTGCAGTGGTCCTTGTAACCGAGAGGCCTATGATATCCTCTGTGGTTGCCAGATTAGACCATTATCCCCAGGCTGAGATCCAGAGTGTCACATCACACACACACACACACACACACACACACACACACACACACACACACACACACACACACACACACACACACACACACACACACACACACACACACACACACAGAGGCAGCCAGGTCCCCCAGGGGTCCATCTGAACATTTCATTGTGTTTAAAGTGATTTGCCGGAGTGTTGATTCATGCATTCTGAGTAGTTAGACACTGACGTGGCGGAGAAACTATCGAGTGGCGTCGGACCCTGCCCTCAGAGAACACACATACACACACACTGGACCCTGGCAGATTAAGAAATGTTGAAATATATGATGAATTGGCCGACACGCTCAACGATGGCAGGGGGCTTATGGGTTAGACCACGACACACAAACACACCCACGCACACACATTTCTGATGGAACAGAAGTGGATTTTTTTTTTTACATTGTGTTCTCATCACCGTCTTTCCAAGACAGAACAGTTCTGCTCGACTTGGAACAGCAGGTTAATAGTGATCTTATGGGGTTTGTTATATCTACAATAATCGCGGTGGGAAAGTGTATCGGTGATTTCTCTCACCATGTTACTGTAGAACTTTGCTCTAATGAAACACCTAAGATGACCCAGGGCCTCTGACAGATCCTTGGATTGTCTCACACACTAACACACTAACTTAAGACCTCCCAAGGCCGGAGGTTTCTCCAATTTTCCATCCTCATCTTGTGGGCTCACCTTTGGGTAAAGCGACCCTTAGTATGCACACATGTCATTGGTGCGTGTATAACATGCCCTTTATGTGTGTGTGTAGGTGGAACCAGCTGGACCTGGCCATAGTGTTGTTGTCCATCATGGGCATCACTCTGGAGGAGATTGAGGTCAACGCATCCCTGCCCATCAACCCTACTATCATCAGAATCATGAGAGTGCTAAGGATAGCACGAGGTACACACACACACACACGCGCACACACGCGCACACACACACACACACACACACACACACACACACACACACACACACACACACACACACACACACACACACACACACACACACACACACACACACACACATAGACTCACAGGAGGCTGCTGAGGGGAGGACGGTTCATAATAATGGCTGGAATGAAGCTGCTGGAATGGTATCAAACACATGGTAACCATGTGTTTGATGTACTTGATATCATTCCACTTATTCAGCTCCAGCCATTACCACAGCCCATTCTCCCCAATTAAGATGCCACCAACCTCCTGTGATAAACATACATTCTTTCTATCTCTTCTTCTCTCTTCATTTTGTAATCTCTCTCTGTCTCTCTCTCTTTCTCCACACACACACAAACAAACTAAATGTGCCTCCTGTACTGTCCTGCTGTTTTAATATGGGTTGTAAAGCAGCGGTAGGTATCCCAGGGACTCCCCTCTTTGTCATTGTTGTGTGGCGGGTCGTAGAGCTTCCCTGGTGAGGTGCAATGAGACCAGATGGCACTCGGAACAAAGTCATCTCACAAACACAGGACAGAGATGGGGAGAGAGAGGGAGAGAGGAGCTCCAGGAGACAGAGAGAGGGAGAATAGAGGAAAGATAAGTGTATGGAAAGAAAAGAGGAAGAGCAGAGGAACATAAAGCAGTAAGAGGCAGCACTGCTCATCTGCTTCTCTCGGGTTACTGCTCAATAGAGCAGGAGAGGAAAGAGCAGGAGAGGAAAGATAGCAGAGCGGGTAAGCTGATTACTGTCTGTGTAAAGACAGGAGGGCAAGATTAGAGAGAATGGAGAGAAGAGACAGAGTTAGAAGGGTAAAGAGAATGTATTGAGAGAGGCAGAAGGAAAGCATGGCCGCTCATCTCCTTTGGGATGATTACTGTTTAAAGAAAGAAGAGGGCAACTTGTGAAAGAGAGGAGGGTGATAGGAAGGGGTAGAGGATGAGGAGAGGCAGAAGAAAGGAGTGACTGATGAGATAGGGATGAGGGAGGTAGAGATGCTCTTCTCTTCAGTCTGATGACTGTGTGTGTAATGAAAGAACTAGCGGTGGGAGTCGTCATAGATTATTATCACACAGGACCCTAAGGGTGTGTGTGTGTGTGTTTAATTAAAGTTGTGGCCGTCCTCCACTGTTACCAACGGCAATTAACCCTGCCTCATCCGTCACTGCCCTGTCAGTGACATCATCAGACTGCGACCCCAGACATCATCACAGAGTGCAACCTCGGTTAGTATCTCACGGAATATGTTTTACCACAGTTATTCCCAAATATCATTATTCTTCTCTCTCGCTGTGTGTGTGTGTCCTCAGTGCTGAAGCTACTGAAGATGGCAGTGGGGATGAGAGCGTTGCTGGACACTGTCATGCAGGCTCTGCCTCAGGTAAAGTACAGTAGAGGTACTACCACCAGATCACTATGCATGTTCTTCCGGTCTAAGACATTTAGCCTTATCACATTTAGCCTTTCCATTGGGTTTATGGTTGCATCAGCCATTTTACTTATGCCCATCCGATTCCATTACTAGTCTTCCTCACCTTCTACTATAATAAGGATCTCTTTCCATGTTTCTTCCAAGGTACTCCTATGGAGATACAGCTGCACCGATTAGCTGGGTGTTGCTGATGCAGAGATAGAGAGGGAGAAAGGGAAGAACTGCTCCCAAGAATAGGTAGAAGGGGGAAAAAGTTTTGAAAGAGGAGAAAGATAGATAAGAAACAGCGAAATAGAAAGAGAGGATGTGAGGAAAGGCTGCAAGATGCTGTCGCTGCCAATTCTCTCTAAAACTCAGATTGGAGGGAGGGAGGGAGGGAGGGAGGGAGGGAGGGAGGGAGGGAGGGAGGGAGGGAGGGAGGGTGAGAGAGAGAGGATGAAGATAAAGTGATGAGAGATAGAGCAGAGTGAGGGTACATGTTGAGCTGCAGGCTACAGTGTTAAATCCTTTAGAGCTTGTCAGATTTCTACATAATTAATAATGATAATATTATTAACATGTTTTGGGTCAGCAGAGATTAGCTTTGGAGTACATTCTAAAGCTGTAGGCTTACAGTACCGTACCTGGGCCTAAACCCACTATCTCTCTATTGCCTTATCTCAATTCACTCTGGGGTCGTTCCACGAAATGAGTGCATTTTGCATCCCTTTGACATTTTAAGTAGAAATTGTGCACCATTAATGGATTTTAAAGGCCTGTTATATTCAATAAAGTGCCCTTTAATATCGACCACATGGTTAATTCAGTCAATCTGAAATCCGTGCACCCTCTGTGACTTCTAGGAAGATTTTAACCCACTTAACCCTAAAATGTCTCCACGTTTTCACCATCAATGCAAAGCCCTGGTTATTTTGTTGCTTTGACAAAGTCATTTCTGAAGATGATTATTTACTAGTGATGTATTTGTCTCTCACCTTATTTTAAGGTCAACCCTGTAACGTGAACTGAACTCTCGTTGTAATATATTGAAACTATAACGTTAGTTGTGTAAAAGCAGGTGAGCTGGTTCTCTCCTCTCCTCTGTCTCATCCCCTCTCTTGTCTATCTGCAGGTGGGGAATCTGGGTCTTCTCTTCATGCTGCTCTTCTTTATCTTCGCAGCACTGGGAGTGGAACTGTTTGGTGATCTCAGTAAGGACACCACACACACACACACACACACACACACACACACACACACACACACACACACACACACACACACACACACACACACACACACACACACACACACACACACACACACACACACACACACACACACACACACACACACACACACACACAGCTGCTCTGGGTATAAAATGTTCTTTGCTGGGGCTTAATTCACATTAGGTCTTAATTGCTTTCTTTTGATTCCTTTGTTGAAATAATTTATTGATTTCACTAATTGTGGCTTTTAGCTTCCAGATAAATATAATTATTTCACCGAGATTATGATTTAATTGGAAAGCTCTGTTACGTCGGAACACACACACCCCAAGCTCTCTCGTTTTCCCTCTCCCTCTCTCTGTCTCTCTGTCAGTTTGTGATGAGCTGCACCCGTGTGAGGGCTTGGGACGCTACGCTACGTTTAAGAACTTTGGCATGGCCTTCCTGCTGCTGTTCAGAGTTTCCACAGGAGACAACTGGAATGGCATTATGAAGGTGAGACTGGTCCACCATTTTGTATGCAGTGTCTGTGTTGTGTCTCTTTCTTCATGTGTTCATCCACATATGTATGTCCCCCCCAGGACACCCTGCGAGACTGTCAACAGGAGAATGCAGGCACCTGTTACAACACGGTGGTCTCTCCTATCTACTTTGTCTCCTTTGTGCTGACTGCCCAGTTTGTCCTGGTCAACGTGGTCATAGCCGTCCTCATGAAGCACCTGGAGGAGAGCAACAAAGAGGCCAAGGAGGAGGCAGAGCTGGAGGCTGAACTAGAGCTGGAGCTCCAGCATGGAGGAAGGGGAGGGGGAGGCAGTGGGAGATCACCCCAGCTAAGCCCTCTGGCCCTGGGCATGGAGGAGGGATCTGGGGGCTCCCCCTGGAGGTCTCCAGAGAGGGAGATCCAGAAGAGGGGCAATGTGATGGATTCTCCCCCAGCAGATATCACTAGAAGAGACTCCATACACATCAGCACTGATCCTCCGCTAGGCCAGGAGCCACCACTAGAGGTGAGTGTGGTTGATTGACACCTGGGTGTGTGTGTGTAGTGGTGGGGTTTGGAATTCTTCCTATCCCTGGTTGAGGGGGAAACAGGAATTAGCATTGAGGAGCTACAGTAGAATCTGCAGACAGATGCTTTTGTCCATAACTGTATTACTCCTGAATGAGTTTCCGTCTCTTGTGTATGTGTGTTTGTCTGCTTGTATATGAACATTTATTTAAACAGGGAGTCATGCTGAGACCACCGTCTCTTTTGGAGATGAGCCCTGCATGAACACATCAATAAACAACAACAATTGTACTATACATATCTATATACACATCGATTACACAATACATGAATAGCAAACACAAAACACAAAAAGCAAAACACAATCAATAATATGAAACAAACACATTCTTCAGAAAAAAGACTGTCTCACATCTGCCTGAATTGCCCTAGAGCAGGGTTCCCCAACTGGGGAGCCAGTGGTTTTATTTGGCCCCCTCAAGTTTTCTGAGAAAAAAATATAAATATTATTTATATATACAGTAACAGTCAAAAGTTTGGACACACCGACTCATTCAAGGATTTTTCTATATTTTTTTTCTATTTTCTACATTGTAGAATTATAGTGAAGACATCAAAACTATGAAATAACACATATGGAATCATGTAGTGACCAAAAAAAGTGTTAAACAAATCAAAATATATTTTATATTCTTCAAAATAGCCAACCTTTGCCTTGATGACAGCTTTTTACACTCTTGGCATTCTGTCAACCAGCTTCACCTGGAATGCTTTTCCAACAGTCTTGAAGGAGTTCCCACATATGCTGAGCACGTGTTGGCTGCTTTTCCGTCACTCTGTAGTCCAACTCATCCCAAACCATCTCAGTTGGGTTGAGGTCTGGTATTTGTGGAGGCCAGGTCATCTGATGCAGCACTCCATCACTCTCCTTCTTGGTCAAATAGCCCTTACACAGCCTGGAGGTGTGTTTTGGGTCATTGTCCTGTTGAAAAACAAATGATATTCCCACTAAGCGCAAACTAAATGGGATGCCTATCGCTGTAGAATGCTGTGGTAGCCATGCTGGTTAAGTGTGCCTTGAATTCTAAATATATCACTGACAGTGTCACCAGCAAAGCACCCCCATACCATCACACCTCCTCCTCCATGTTTTACGTTGGGAACCACACATGCAGAGATAATCCGTTCACCTACTCTGCGTCTCACAAAGACACGGCGGTTGGAACCAAAAATCTAAAATTTGGACTCATCAGACCAAAGGACAGATTTCCTTTAGTAGTGGTTTCTTTGCAGCAATTCGACCATGAAGACCATCAGTCTCCTCTGAACAGTTGTTGTTGGGATGTGTCTGTTACTTGAACTCTGTGAAGCATTTATTTGGGCTGCGATTTCTGAGGCTGGTAACTCTAATGAACTTATCCTCTGCAGCAGAGGTAAGTCTGAGGCTTCCTTTCCTGTGGCGGTTCTCATGAGAGCCAATTTCATCATAGCGCTTGATGGTTTTTGTGACTGCACTTGAAGAAACTTTAGATGTTCTTGAAATGTTCCAGATTGACTGACCTTAATGTCTTAAAGTAATGATGGACTGTCATTTCTCTTTGCTTATTTGAGCTGTTCTTGCCATAATATGGACTTGGTCTCTTACCAAATAGGGCTATCTTCTGTACACCACCCCTACCTTGTCACAACACAACTGATTGGCTCAAACACATTAAGAATGAAAGAGATTCCACAAATTAACTTTTAACAAGGCACACCTGTTAATTGA